>NW_006789698.1:233136-294081 GCF_000442215.2 Lipotes vexillifer
TCTTTCCCTTTAGGAACAGACCACCGTTTAAACTATTTTTCAGAATTCTGTATATCTATTATCTCAGGCCACCTTTGATGAGTGTGTGACAAGATTCACTATTCCATAACTGCACAGCTGTGGATGTCAGAAAGATCTTTCTTACCTGCTACTAAAACAAAAATCACTGTCAGTTCTTTACTAGAACTTGTTCTTAGCTTCTTGGAACTTCTTTCACATTTCATTCCAACCTTTGTGATAACAGTCATAAGTCGATAAGCCCTGTTTTTCAGGCTTTACATGACTGGTCCTTTTGGCTTTTTAACCATTTGCGTGATTCAAAGACCCCTCACTATCTGGGGGTAACTTTCTCTGAAAATCCTCACTTTTCCCTAACTCCCCAGTTATAACAAGAATGGAACAGTGTGGCTCAAGTTAGTCTGATTACCACAGAGAGGAATTATCCTTCCTCATCTAAAACATTTTGCTTCTATTAATACAATTTAGAATTACAATACCTTTTCCAGGCAACCACAGCTCACTGGTTTTGAACTTAAAACCCATTAGTCTATTCCCATGTATTACCAAGCACACTATGTTTTTTCCATCCATTCCTGAAATGACCCTTTTTTTTTTTAATTCAAGGACTTTCCTCAGCAAGTATTTTCAGAGTGCTAAGTGTCTGGATGCCTGGTTTAGTGGCCACCTACCTTTGAAAGAGCTGCTTTTCTGGATTTGCGTCATTTTCGTGATGAATAAAGCATGGAGAATCACTCTCAGCTGGTAGGGATATTCATAGACTTCCCAGATTGCAAGAGACCTTAAAAGACCATCTCATCCCTCCTCCTGTCACCCAGCACGATGATCTCTACACCAATCCTCTTCAGAGAGAGGGCAGCAGCTGTCACCAATCTACCCAGATCTCTAGGCTGTCCTTCTGTGACCCAGCCTCAGGTTGGCATATTCCTGTTGATTAAGAGTTTCAAGAGCCTTGGATGAAGGCAGTACTGAAATGCTAATTTCAGGAAGTAGTGGAAATAATTTGCCTGCACTCAGCGTCTTGTGCCGGCAGCATCTGCCGAAAGAGGGGAACTGCAGGCAGGCAGAGATAGTGTACACGCCAAGGGTGAGGGGGCTTGGAGCTCCCTGCTCCATAGGCTGATAATTACTTACTCCCAGTCATTCACTTGGAGAGGATGTTATGAATAGAAATCCGCCTCACCACGTGCTGCCCATAGCCTACAAAGGGAAAGATTTTCCAAGGAAATTAAGTCAGTGCAGTTCCTGGGTAGAGGGTCACTTTACCTATTGTCTGGGTCAGTCTTAAGACCTAGGATCTCTTACGGGTGAGAGATTAGCATTCCTAGTGCAGTGAGATTTATCTTGCTCTTTTACAATGCTTCTGCCAGACTCATAGTATCACAGAACTGGAGGCAAAATGTGGGTCATGAGATTCCAAAATTGGCCCTTGAGTTATGAGATTCAAAACGCACTGGCTACTCCAAAATGCTTATTAACTACTGTGGTGCTTTTAACATATGTCCACAAATTTTTTGAGACTCCTCCTTCTGGGAAATGAAGATCCATTCCCCTCCCCTTGAGTGTGGGCTGGACTTAGTGATTTGCTTCTAACAAATAGACTGTGGCAAGGGGAAAATGCTAACCCTGCAATGGAGAAATCCGGCAGACGCCCCCTTAACCAACCAATTAAGGTTAGGAACAGCAGTGACGTTGATATCATATATCAATAGACGTGCAGTCACACAGGGGTCCAAACTCAGGAGGGTCCCACGCTTGATTTAATGCTCTGCTTTTGGTGCACTGAAATTCTTAGTGATTTAATCTTTGAAGTTTGTGCTTTATAAGTCTGACAGGGGATGGAGCATGGGTATGAGCAGATCTGCATACCCACTGTTCCTTGCCACCCTATTTACATAGAGCATCCGGATGCCCCATGAGCACAGGATTCCAGTGGACCCATGACTCATGGAAGTTCAGCAAGACTCAAAGCAAGTACAAGGTGAATGTGTTACATCTACGACTCAGTAAACAGACCGATAGCCCTTAGAAGCCACATGTCCCCTTAGAACCGGAACTTGCTTTGAACAGAGAAGAAAAGCAATGGTGTTCTGTGAAACAAATCACCAAGAAACCCTATCATTATCCTTTCTTACTCATGATCCTTCCCTGTTTCAGCCAAGTACTTATGCTAGAAATGATAACAGAAGGAAAGTGAAATATACAGCCACTCATGTTCCTTTCTTTCAGGCTTTTCTTATTCATCAGTGAGCAGAAGGTAGAAAGTGTTGGAAGAATGTGTGCATATCAAGAAGTGAAATAAAAACTGTTTTGTGCAGCATTTCTGCCATTTTGGTGAGAACCAAACGTATGCATGTGCAAGCTTCAAAATACAAATTGTGTAATTTTGATGATTCTGCATACAAGTGGAGTGCTCTTATATTTGTACTTAAAACTGTCATTGCACAACAGAAAGATAAACAATAAAATGTATGACAATAATCTAAAATGTTATTTTTTTCTCTATGTGGAATGACATAAAATAAAGAGCAAATAAGAAACACCATAAAAAGTTGAGAGAGAAATTGTGGAGGAAAGGAAAACCTTTATATTTAGTACTTTGAGCATTTTTTTCCTGCTTTTTGAACAAGGAGCTTCATCTTTTCATTTTACACTGGGCCCCCAAAATTATGTAGCCAGCCCTGCATATATCCTGCATATCCCTGATTTTATGTGATCGTCTCTTAGACATTCTTCTCCTAAATGCCTAGCTCTAATCTAATCATAATTAAGAGTCAGATAAACTCATATTTGAGACATTCTCAAAATACCTGAATACTCTTTAAATGCATCCAGGTGTGTTCATGAAAAGCAAGGAAGATCAAGAAACTGGCAAATAACGGAGGAGATTAAGGCCATATGACAACCTAAAGCAACATGGTACCTGGATCAGATCCGGGAATAGAAAAAGGACATTAGGAGAAAACGTGGTGAAACACAAAGTCTGCTGTTTAGTTAATAATATTCATATTAGTAACACATGTTAATTTCTCAGTTTTGATAAACACAGCATCAGTATACAAAACATTAACATTAGGTGAAGAAGCAGGGTGAAAAGGTATCTGGGAACTCTAGGTACTACCTTTGCAACTCTTCCATAGATGTACATTATTTTAAAATAATTAAAAAAAATAATTTGGGAAACTGGACAGCTACATGTAAAAGAATGAAATTAGAACACTCCCTAACACTGTACACAAAAATAAACTCAAAACAGATTCGAGACCTAAATGTAAGACTGGACACTATAAAACTCTTAGAGGAAACCATAGGAAGAACACTCTTTGACATAAATCACAGCAAGATCTTTTTCGATCCACTTCCTAGAGTAATGGAAATAAAAACAAAAATACACAAATGGGACCTATTGAAACTTCAAAGCTTTTGCACAGCAAAGGAAACCATAAACAAGATGAAAAGACAACCCTCAGAATGGGAGAAAATATTTGCAAACGAAGCAATGGACAAAGGATTAATCTCCAAATAATATAAACAGCTCATGCAGCTCAATATTAAAGAAACAAACAACCCAATCCAAAAATGGGCAGAGCACCTAAATAGACATTTCTCCAAAGAAGACATACAGATGGCCAAGAAGCACATGAAAAGCTGCTCAACATCACTAATTATTAGAGAAATGCAAATCAAAACTACAATGACGTATCACCTCACACCAGTTAGAATGGGCATCATTAGAACATCTACAAACAACAAATGCTGGAGAGGGTGTGGAGAAAAGGGAACCCTCTTACACTGTTGGTGGGAATGTAAATTGATACAGCCACTATGGAGGACAGTATAGAGGTTCCTTAAAAAACTAAAAATAGAATTACCATATGATCCAGCAATCCCACTACTGGGCATACACCCAGAGAAAACCATAATTCAAAAAGACGCATGCACCCCAATGTTCATTGCAGCACTATTTACAATAGCCAGGTCATGGAAGCAACCTAGATGCTCATCGACAGACGAATGGATAAAGAAGTTGCTGTACATATATACAATGGAATATTACTCAGCCATAAAAAGGAACGAAATTGAGTCACTTGTTGAGACGTGAATGGATCTAGAGACTGTCATACAGAGTGAAGTAAGTCAGAAAGAGAAAAACAAATACCGTATATTAATGCACCTATGTGGAACCTAGAAAAATGGTACAGATGAGCCGGTGTGCAGGGCAGAAATTGAGACACAGATGTAGAGAAGAAACATATGGACACTAAGGGGGGAAAACTGTGGTGGGGTGGGGATGGTGGTGTGCTGAATTGGGTGATTGGGATTGACATGTATACACTGATGTGTGTAAAATTGATGACTAGTAAGAACCTGCTGTATAAAAAAACAAAACAAAACAAAAAACTAATACTAAATTTTCTTTGGGTTATTTGTATGAAAATATGTTAATATAAATGCTTCAGACATTACATGAAATTCCTAAAAATCTTAAAATATATAAAATAAAATAAAATAATTTAAAAAAAAGAATTAACTTAGGGTTTATGCAGAGCACTGCTGAAGATGTGTTCATGTAAATATCCTTCTTTAATCCTCATAGCAGCAGTATGTATGTGTGTGTGTGTGTGTGTGTGTGTGTGTGTGTGTGCACGTGGTACGTATATCTCCATTTTACAACAAGGAAACTGAACCTCAGAATGTCAGAGTGGCAACCCAAGATCATATATATCTTAAGTGGCAGGGCTAAGATTATACCCAAGTACAATTATCACTTTCTTCTCTAAACACTGTTATTCCTCATTGACTCCCCAGAAAAGTCCAAAATTCTGTGCCTTGTAAACTAAGGTCTCCCTTATTTTGCTTTAGTTCTTGTCTTCTATTATTTTCCACTACATGGCTTTACACATGTAACTTCCCACCAAATTTAGCTTCTTCCTGTTCACTAGGCACAAATTGTATTTTTCCAACTTTATGTCCAGATTCATGTTGCTTCCCTTGCCCTACCTTGCCCTTCCCTCCCCACCTGAAATATCTATGAACCAAATCTTGCTTGATATTTATGACTCAGCTCTAGTGCTCCTTTCTCCTTGAAACTTTTTAAAAAAATTTATTTATTTTATTTATTTATTTTCGGCTGCGTTGGGTCTTCATTGCTGCGTGCCGGCTTTCTCTAGTCGCGGTGAGTGGGGGCTACTCTTCGTTGCAGTGTGCGGGCTTCTCATTGCGGTGGCTTCTCTTGTTGTGGAGCGTGGGCTCTAGGCTCGCAGGCTTCAGTAGCTGTGGCGCATGGGCTCAGTAGTTGTGGCTCACAGGCTCTAGAGTGCAGGCTCAGTAGTTGTGGTGCACAGGCTTAGCTGCTCTGCGGCATGTGGGATCTTCCTGGATCGGGGCTCGAATCCATGTCCCCTGCATTGGCAGGCGGATTCTTAACCATTGCGCCACCAGGGAAGCCCGAAACTTTTCCTTTATCTTTCTTCCAGAAGTGTTCTCTCTTCCTCTCCTTAAATACCATAGCAATTCTATATGATTAATAGTTTAAAAACAGTAATAACACACTATTATCAAACATTTATTGGTACATGTATCATCTCATTGTATTCTCACAGACAACAGTCCTCTGAGGTAAATACAACTGTTTTATCTACTTTACAGATGAAAACTGAGACTTGCATGGATAAAGAAGATGTGATATATATATATGTGTGTGTGTGTGTGTGTATGTATATATATATATATATTACTCACCCATAAAAATAATGAAATAATGCCATTTCTAGCAACATGGATGGACCTAGAGATTATCATTCTAAGTGAGGTAAGTCAGAAAGAGAAAGGCAAATACCACATGATATCACTTATATGTGGAATCTAAAATATGATACAAATGAACTTATTTACAAAACAAAAACAGACTCACAGACATAGAAAACAAATTTATGGTTACCAAAGGGGAAAGGGGGGTGAGAGAAGGATAATGAAAAAAGAAAAAAACTTGAGACTTGCAGAGTTTAAGAAATTACCCAAGGTCATGGAGTTACATATAGTATGATGATAAAATTATGTAATTTTTGAATGATTTATTATTTATTTATTTATTTATTTATTTTTGAATAAAGGATTTCTTAAAGTCCAACTAACTCAACCAGTTATCTAGTGCTTAGACTTCTTTAGCATATGAGGAACCTAGACATAGAGAGATAAAAATGGCTTTTCAGAGTGGCATGGACATATATACACTACCAAATGTAAAACAGATAGCTAGTAGGAAGCAGCCACATAGCACAGGGAGATCAGCTCCGTGCTTTGTGACCACGTAGAGGGCTGGGATGGGCAGGTTAGAAGGGAGATGCAAGAGGGAGGAGATATGGGGATATATATATATATGTAGAGCTGATTCACTTTGTTATACAGCAGAAACTAACACACCATTGTAAAGCAATTATACTCCAATAAAGATGTTAAAAAGAAAAAGAAAAAGCAAAGGGGCCAAGGATGGAAGATTAAAAAAAAAAAAAAAGGCTTTTTACGAAATAGGTCAATAGCACAAATGGACTAGAACACAGCAATCCTAACACAAGCCTATATGTACCACGCCAAGCCGCATCTTCATACGTTTTTGCCTGATGAATATCCTCAGCCCAACAGGAGCCCTGGCAGAACATCAAGGCAACTCAAGGATGAAGGAGGCTTCCCACAGTTCTCAGGAGAATTCATGAAATGTCTCTGCTTTGGAGGATTTATGACCTATGGAAGTCCTCCTCAATCTGTAGTTCCCAGACAAGCAGCATCAACATCACCTGAAATCTTGTTTGAAATGAAAATTGGGTCCCACCCAAGACCAACTCAATTAGGAACTCTGTGGTTATGGTCCAGGACTCTGATTAATGAACTTTTCAAGTAATTATGCTGCTTGCTCAAGTTTGAGAACTACTATACATGGGCAAAATCTAAGGCACAGAAAGAGATGCACGCTACCAACTGCAGCAATTCTGTGAGTTTTCTGGGCTACCCTGGTTGGGTTGTTTGTTTAATGAGGCACGTGGTTTTCCTTTTTCTTAATAGACTCACTTGTCCATTAGCATCTGAATTGGGAAGAACAGGTGAGAGGAACATTTCCAGCTGGAGCAAGGTCAGCATCTTGGCTTTATCTGTCTCAAATCTATTCTTCTCTCTCGTGGGTGGGAGTTATTATATGGGTTCTCAGTATAAAAAGGTTAATGCAAAAAAGTCGGGGATTCCTTTTATAGATATGAGAGGCTTAGAGCTTTTTTCAGGCTCTTGTTAATGCAGCTGTGCCTTGATTTTCCTACCCTAACATGGTACATTGAAATATGTTTTCAAATTCTTTATTCTCCTGTAAAAGGATTACATCCGTATACTTTGCCTTTACAGTGCCTCCCTCTGTTGGTGGAATCTACTTCCCTAAGGTCCCATTAATGTTGACCGTGGCACAGCGACCTGGTTTGACCAATGGAATGTAAGCAGATGTGACATCAGCAAGTATATTAAACTTGCTAATATATCACCATTCTATTGACCATCTTAGACCCACCATAAGAAGAGCATACCCCAGGTAGCCAAAGAGAATGTTGGAGTCTGTGGATCATACTTGAATCCAATCCTTTGCTTAAAGCCAAGCCCAGATGACACCAGCCGAACCACAGCCAACACAAAGGTTCATGAGTAAGAAAATAAATACCTGTTGTAAGCCACTTAGAGTCTGATGTGTGTTATCAGCAGTAACAAAATGAGACCGTCTCAGAACCTACCAAAAATATCTATTGCAGCCAAACCTCACAAGAGAATAAATATAAGCATCCCAGCCCCTCCATGAAGAGGTCGTAGACTATGACCATACTGACAGCCAGAGAGAATTCTATTTCTGATTAGGATGCAGAAGGTCAAGACAGACTATTGCTCCAACAACTAAAACTATCAGAAAATATCATACATCTTTAAAAGATATTAAAGGGCCATAGACACAAAGAAGTCTAAGAGAATTAAATTCCAGAGAGAGTTGAGCCCTTCCACACATGAGCAGGGAATAGTGGTTGCTTTCCTGTGCGGCAGCATCTGCCATGTCTAGGCAAGAGAAAGTAAAAAGTTATGTCTGTCATAGGCAGAGAGTCTTGTACAGTAATGATAAGCCAGCAAAGCTTCTCATTGTCATATGACCTAGTATGATGAACTGAAACCTATAGGACCTCACCTCCAAAACGCAACACTCCTTCTCCCAACCCACTGATTCTTCTGCACAGGACATTTGCTGAGTGCACGGGGAACTTGCAGGAGGTTGATGGCTGGGCTGGAGAAAGAACAATCTCCTTCACCTAATGGTCCTCAGAGCTCAAAGTTCAGCTAGGGAGAAGAGCCAATAATACACACAGGATACATCTTGACCTTAGACATCTGAAACCAGAGATGAACTGAAACGAAATAAAACTGAAACTCAGATGTGACCTAACCCAACTCATGACTGAATTTAATTGAAATTCTAAGTCCTTATTCTAGCTTCCTCACTGAGCAAAGGGTTTGTATCTCTGGGGTAAAATAATATTTACTCCAGTCTCTATGGTTGATTAAAACACAATATCTGGATACAATAAAATTTCAAGTCTGCAAAATAACAGGCAACTGCTACCTATAAGCAAGAGGAAATAATAGTCAATAAGAGCACACCCACAGGTGACCCAGATACTAGAATTAACAGACAATGACTTCTAAAAATTATAAATATATGGTAAAATAATATAAGGATGAAAAGATAGACAAAAAAATTGAGAAATTTAATAAAGATTCTCTAAAACAGTTCCAAATAAATACTATAAAACTGAAAAGTACAGTATCTGAAAGAAAGAATTAATTGGCCAGGCTTAACAGCAGACCTGACACAGCTGAATAAAGGAACAGTGAATTAAAAAACAAATCAATTGAAACTATACAACCTAAAGCACACAGAGAAAAAATATTGAAAACGGTACATGTAAGACTATAACATATGATGTAACTGGAGTCCCAGAAGGAGAGAATAGAACAGAAGAAATATTAGAAGAGATAACTGCCAAAGATTTTCCAAAATTGATGAAAAAGACCGAATCATAGATTCAAGAATCTATTTCTTCTCTGAAACTCAACCTGGTTGATGATAATCCTAACCAGTCTCAAGGTGCCAGATATGAGCACTGGGTAATTTCCCCTGTACCAGGATCTGTTTTCCCTCTGCTGACTCCCATGGACTGACCTCCTGACTTTACCCCCTATTCTAGCGCCTCTCGGATTTTTTCATGGTGCTGGACTATACTAAGAAGTCCATCATGGAAGCTGCCAATACCTCCATATCTGTCTAACTCAGACTAATCTGCCCACACCAAGCTACCAAGAGGAGTGGTAACTGGATGCTCTTTGCATCAAAATGTTGCTTGCATAGTGGACACCTGACCCAAAGTCAGTCCCTTCATAAATGGCCAACGACACCTGTTTTATCATGAAGTCAAGAATCTGTCCAGTCGGAATACACCTAATTAGCTAGACAAACTACAAGAAAGAAAATTGCAGTGAATGGTTAATCTAAAACAAGAGATGAATGAAGCATTAGGTTTAGAGATGAAAAGCCAACATGACAAAGACATGTGAGACTTGGAGAGTAGGTCCCTGGAGCCATCTTGGATTATTCATTTATTTAATCTGTTCCAGATATAGAGCTTGCAAATTCATTTGCAGGTCTACAACAAATGCTTCTAGACTGTCTCTTGTCTTTGCCACCATGATAAAAGCAGCCCAACTGCCTGTCTGTGAACGCTTTGAAGATCTTTGCCTGGACCTGATTTTGCCCTGCATAGCCGATGCAATGACCCTAAATACTGAGGTTGCTGCACCGTCAGAAAATTGTGTCCTGGGTGACTGTCCTCCCGTAACCCACACTCTAGGTCCTAATGACTGGGGTCCCTCTCTGCCCCAGCTCATTCCATGCTTGTCCCACCTACCAATCTCCTAAGTCCTTTTTTTTCAGATACAACTTTCAGGAGTTGGTTCATATCAACAAATATTAACTGAACAACACTGTGGAAGCCATTATGCTACTTGTAATAAATAGATAACACTGAATAGATTTCTTTTGCATGAAAAATCTGGTTAATCAATAAAGTCAGCTTAAGGGGCTTTGTTAGGAAGGATCCTGAGGCCTGTTCCAAGCAGTATGGTAAGGAATGCTGTGATTGATTATTAATGTCTTCCTGGAGCAAGGAATTAGGGAGAGGTAGCACACTGTATACCTGCCATCCAGGCTCTAAGGGATATAAATATGTATTAAGGGAGCCCCTCTCCCAAAGAGTCTCTCAATCTATTGGAGAGACAGACAAATATATAACCAGCTAAAACCTAAGACACACAAGCCAACAGTGAAATATTAACAAATTCTATGACAACAGTTGGAGGGGGGAAACAATTTATCTTGACAATGAGGATTGAGAAAGGTCTTATGGAGGTGGCAAAGTCTGAGCTGGGCTTTAAATGGAATTAAATCATTTGGGAATCCAAGTCGAAGTTACAACACTGCCAGCAGCTTTTGGCCATTTAATTTTGTGTCACTTCTTTTTTTTCTTTTTCAAATCCAGCATTTCATTTCGGACTTTGTGAGTTTTATGCCTGGTGTTATTAGAGTCGAGGAAGCTTTTGTCAAACTTGATCTCCAGGTTCCTTCCTTAATTCCTCTAAGGCAACATTTCACGGCCCTCTAGTTCATGCTATGCATGATCCCACACCCACCCCATCCCTGTGCACTTCAGGGGGCTGGGATCCAAGTCCAGGCTCCATGGACTGGGGAGCATTTCCACTGTCTCACAATGTACCCATTGTCATACCATCAAGTGTTAACCGCCTTCCTTGAAACATGACATTTTCCTTTTTACAATGACACTATGACTTGCAAATAAAGTGATATTAATAAATTTAATTTGTCATTATTTGCATCAAAGATGGTTATGATTCAGGTTGGGGGTCAAAAGAAGGTAGATTGGGCTTCCCTGGTGGCGCAGTGGTTGAGTCCGCCTGCCGATGCAGGGGACACGGGTTCGTGCCCTGGTCCGGGAAGATCCCACATGCTGCGGAGCGGCTGGGCCCACGTGAGCCATGGCCGCTGAGCCTGCGCGTCCGGAGCCTGTGCTCCGCAACGGAAGGGGCCACAACAGTGGGAGGCCCATGTACCGCAAGAAAAAAAAAAAGGAAAAAAGAAAAAGAAAAGAAAAAGGATAACTCTGTGGAGAGTGAAGGGTGGGGCCAGAGGGTGGAATCAGGCACTGGAAACCTGCCTCAAGCCACTGTCTTAGTACCAGTCAAGAATTCTGGACACTCACCCAGTTGACAGCAGGGGCGAAATGGAATAAAAACAGAGATATGGCTGGATCTACTCAGGAGCTGACCTCAGAATCAGCCACCTGTGATGGATGGTAAGCAGGCGACTGACCATAGTACAAAGAAAGGTCAAAGGGAGAGCCATACATGAGCACAGAATTTTTGACAAGAGTGCCCTCATCTACTAGCAAAAGTGCTGCAGTGAATTTTCCAGGCAGGACTAGGAAAGAGTGAGAGGATGCACAGAGGCATAGGAAGAAGAGGTAGCTCCCTCCTCACCAGCCAGTTTTAAAACATCTCCCCAAACTCACAAGATCCAGCCAGTAACTTCCCAAGAACTTAGAATAATAGGGCTGAACTCAGCAGTCATCTATGTTTTTGAAAGCACAAAAAAACAACCACCACCAAAACAAAGCACTATATGAAGCATTTGAGAATAACTAAATGGTAATCTTCTTTTGACTAATTATAAATGTATTTGGAGTTCAGAAAAGAAAGGTCAGTATGAACTGGAGAGATAAGCAAAGGCCTCCTAGATGAGGCTGGCTTTTGAATTGACCTTGAAGAATGGAAAGGAATATTGAAAAGACAGTAATATGCTTTATCAAAGTAGGGGGTAGGATGTGAATACACATACACTTCAACAATAGGCAAACAATGAGAGAATCCATTTCAGGAGAGGCGAGGACATAAAGCAGAGGCTCAGAACTGGGACTCAGCATGACTTGTTTGGGGATGAAAAAGATAATTTTGATTTGACTGGTGAGCCCGGAACATTGGGGGATATTTGGATGGGTCAAGGGGAGCTAGATTTTGGAGGACCTTCAAATCTGTGAAGTTTGGACTTAAGTCATAGTCAACGTTAAGAATTATTGGTAAGCAACAGGGAACGGGGCGGGTGGCAGTACAAATGCAGGATTTTAAGAAGATAATTCGTATGGCTTATGAAAGAAGAATTGGCATAGGGGGCTGGCTTGGATATTGTTGCAGAAATCCAGCCAGGGGTATTAAAGACCTAAACATATGGATAGATGCTCAAATATAGCCTTACACTGAATGGATGAAGCCTAGATTGAGGAAATGGCTGCAGGAATGGAGATAAAATGTCATCTGAGACAATTCAAATGAATAGACGTCAACTCTCAATCATGAATTGGATACACAGGTGAAAAATCTGAAGAAAGATCTTTCTAGTTGTACAAGTGTACCTTTAATGACTTTCTATATAATTTTCTCAGGGAAAATAATATATAATTCCACTTGGGAATTAGATTTCACTTCAGGTCTAATTTAAGCAATGAGGATTAAAAGACTGACTTTCTAATGCAAGCTTTTGCTCCAGCCAATGGCAGGAACTTCAACAAAACCCAAGAGGAAGCTGTTCAGGATGGTTCTCACCCAATTTGGCAAGGTCCTCCTTCTCGAAATTCCTCAAGAAATTCACCAAATCTGAATAGCGCAAGAAAGCGTTTGACCTTTCCTGAGGGCCTCCCTAAGTATTTTACATACATCGTCACATTCTATTCTCATATCAACCTTGTGTATATGTGCACAACGCTTCCCACTTAATGACAAAGAAACAGCCACAGAAAGAAGGCGAGACTCAGGCAGGGCCACCAGCCAGATGGTGGCAGCACCGGGGTTCCAATCTATCTCCAAACACACTTTTCCCTCTACACTGTGCAGGAACTATGCTCCCAGACCCAAGGGCATTTTTAATTCTTTGATTCAAAGTGACATGCTGTAAATAACTCTCTCCTTTCGAGTGCAGGAAACAGTCTTTATAAGCTAAAAAAAAGAAGTGAAAAAAAATCATACGACCAGGAAGTTGCCTGCAGGGACAGGATTCCTCTCTGTAGTGTGACTTGGTCCAAGATAAAGTCTGAAAAGAAGCTTTTGTTCCAAGGGCTGTTGTTAAGGATGTGCACAGTTTTACTTCCGACTTCATATGCCCAGCTCCTCAGTCACCTTTATGCATTTCTTCCCTCAGTGAATGCATGTCCTGACCCTCACCTTGACTGTCCCCGGGGGATTTTATGCGAAGACTCACCTCATAGCTGGGTTCAGTGAACTCTGCCTTACTCCTCTCTTAGGGCATCATCTGTTGACCTGCAGCACCTGAAAGGCCACGAACTTGGTGATCTACTGAGATGCAGCAAGGTCCTCTTTGGCGTCTCCATAATTCCTGTGTCTGCCGCTTATTTCCACTTCAGTCTCCTGGGATGTAACTGCTATGAGCTGGAGGGAGAAAACAGGCAAAATGAGCTCAGAGAGGTAGGTTGGAGCAAATGACTAGTGCCCTGGCAGGAGACTGGATCTGAAAAAGAAAGCATATCAAAAAGTTTCCCAGGACTTATGAAGGCTGAGTATCCATCAGAATATGTGGGTCTGTTTCAGTTTGCCAGTGAGCATATCAGAATGAGGGGCGAAAGTACAACAGGGGATCCCTAAATGTAGAATGGAAAGGGTGATATACACACCTTTGTTGGTGAGTGTATGTGACAGGGGAGGATCAAGAAAGCAGGATTTGGGGAAGATTAGGGTTTTCATTCTTCAATAAATGTCCTTTGACTCCTTTTTATATGTCAGATAATGTGCTAGTTGGCAGGGATATAGCAAAGCAGACAGAATCCGTATCAGAGACTGGCATCAATCACGTGATCACATAAATGTATATATTTTAAACTGTGTTTAATGAAGAAAAAATCAATGGAGTTATGAGCATTTATAAAAGGAGTCTTGACCTTGCCTATAGGTTCAGAGCTATTGCAGTCAGGAGAGACAAGACACGTGAAGGTCCAGAGCAGAAAGCAGTCCCATGTGTTCTAAGCCCAGTGTGTAAAAAAATGCCAGTGTGGATGGGGGACAGAGTGGCACAGTCCAGGGCAGGGAAAGTAGGTGAGAATCAACTTAAACAGAATTTTGTAGGTTACACTGAGAATTTTGATGACTGATGGATAGACAATCTGCTTTACTCACTGATTTGGGGGCATAATTTTTTGGATTTTAGTAAAAAAGCGAAATGACTAGGTTTGCAGTTTTTAAAGATTGTCCTGCCCATGAGGAAAGAACCAGGATGCTGAAAGCTCACAAATGGGTAATTGGTATCTAGCAAGATCTTCTGAAGTTAACATGTCACCCTGAGGGCAAGTGTGGATGAATACAGGAAAGAAGCCAGGTTTTGCTTAGTATCTTTTATACACAAGGGATTGTGACAAGGGTTTAGTGATTCTCATTTTATTTAAAATCTTTACAAAGTAGATGGTATTTCTGCCATTTGACAAATGAGGGAATATCTACTTTAGAGAAATCCATCCATCCATCTATCCATCCATCCATCCATCCATCCATCCATCCATCCACCCACCTATTAGTTGATTGATTGATTCACCAAATATTTTATGGAGTACCTACAATGAAGTTACCTTGCTAGCCACTGGGATTACATTGGTGAACAAGACACAATCCCACCTCTCAAATAATTTATAGGCTAGTGGAGATACAGTTGAGTAAGTGGATGATTAAGTTCAGTTCTATGCTATGGGTCAGCCCATAGTGCTTGGAAGAGCAAAGACAAAACACCAATCCTTGTTATGGCAGGTCCGAAACTTACCTAAGATCTCACAACCAGTGTGTGTCAGAGCCAACTCTCAAATCTATATAGGTGTGCCTTAATCTGAAACTCACATGCTTTTCATCTCACCATATTATGCAAGCAGTTACTTTGGATTTTTGGTAAACTCTGAAAACACATGACACATCTTGACTAAATCCCACCGGACGTTTAGCTGTGAAGCTGTGTGCGAAGAAGCACCAGGGAGGCTGGCAGACCTTGGAGCCCCTCCCCCATGCTGCCTGCACTGGGCTGAAGCCAGGCCGCCCTGGAAGCACTGAGCACTCAGGCCCCCCGTTAGCACCTGTCCAGGACAGGCTGTGTATTTCACGAACTCTGCCACGGCAGAGGGGCACCTGGCACCTCAGCCAATGGAAATGGCCCCTTCAGGCCAAACAAAAAATGAAGTGCACAGGCTGCCAGCGTTCTGGAGCATGAGAGAAAGAAGTCTAGGTTGAGTGAGGAAGAGCTAAGAATTACAGTCTCAGCTTTTGGGTCTGAGAGTCATGCAAAGTGCTTCATCTGAAAATCACTTGTCTCAGAGAAAAGGAAAGCACTGCTACCCATCCTGTCCCATCCCTTGGGCCCAACCAGAGCCTTGCAGGAGTGAACACACACACACACACACACACACACACACGTTTTACCAAGTACTAATTATGTGCCAAGCATGACAGTGTTTTTCTGCACTATCTTATTTCATTTCATCCCTACAATAGCCCCTTATGATTATTTCTTAATTATTATATGCATATTCCATAACAATAGACCAAAAATATAGAGCTCCCCATTTTCAGGCTCTGTTTTATTCTTCCAGAATCTTTTCTGACTTTTTTTTTTTTTTGCAGTATGCGGGCCGCTCACTGCTGTGGCCTCTCCCATTGCGGAGCACAGGCTCCGGACGCGCAGGCTCAGCGGCCATGTCTCACGGGGCCAGCCGCTCCGAGGCATGTGGGAATCTTCCCGGACCGGGGCACGAACCCGTGTCCCCTGCATCGGCAGGCGGACTCTCAACCACTGCACCACCAGGGAAGCCCTCTTTTCTGATTTTTAAACAAATTTATAGAAAAGGACAAATTACTTAGAAAATATGCTATTTTACATTGATATCCTTTTACCTACCATAACCCAGGAAAGGCGTTGACATTTATTACTTGGGCCTTTGAGAGGGGTTATGCTACAACATCTTAGAAGACTACAGGAAGGAGGGAAGCGGTCTATTTTTTTGGAGGGAGGGAGCGGAGAGACTAAGCTTCTCCCGCCTGGACAGGAGATGCAGCTGAGTCGCACACCCTGGCCTGGAGGACACCCTGAGTAGGGAAAGGAGAGAGCCACCGCCTCTCAATAGTCAGGGAGACCACTATGCCAGCACCTCTGAGCCCCGTGGAATAACTGTGCCTTGGAAAGGGGAGGCCAGGATCAACCCCTAGAGCCAAAGGACCAGCTCTACAGGGAACATGGCACCCGCAACTGAGCAACAAACTGAAGCCTGTTCCCTCCCCTGATTCCTAAAACTTATTCCACCCTCGGGGCACAGAGAGGCTATACTGGAAGGAGGGAAGCTTGCATATTCCATAAGCACCTCCATAGATGCGGCTCATAAACCTACAAAAATAGGTTTATTGTGTATGAGGTCCATGCCCTTATACACAAATGCACAATCGTATGAACTCAGAGTTATACACAGTACTTCTATTATTTACTCTTTTTTACATTAGCTGATTTTTTTAGTGTCTCCATGTGCGTGCGTGCGTGCGTGCATGTGTGTGTGTGTGCGTGCATCTATGTATGTGCATTTATGTAGAGGAAGGGGCTCCGAGGAGGGCCATCTGAATGATTCTTTCAGAGATACACATGAAAGTAATGGACTTTCTTAAAGACCCAAATAAACATTATTGAGTGGGAGAGAAAATAGGAGAGAGAACGAGAGGGACAGCTGGGAAGCAAAGCCTCTGTGATTAGGGGCCAGGACGCCTTTCACCACGTGCAACCTCAAGGCCAGACTCAGAGCACAGACTGGGCAGCTGCCTGTCTGGCATGGTTGAGGTCTCCCCTCTGCCATGAAGTCTCCTTCAGCACACTGATCTTTTCCCACACGTCCCTCTTTGGGTTTATGACAAAGATCTCATGCTTGCGCAGGGGTAGGGGAGATATTTATTTATGAACTCTTTATCAATATAGTGAGTTATTTACAACCTCAGCCTAGAGATGAGGTTGAATTCCACTGGCATCACCGAATGATTTTAGCAATATCTTGTTCTCTTCTTTGCTTCCACCTTCTCATGTATAAAATGTTTTCCTTGGTTTGGGGTTGTTTTTTTTTTTTTATTGAAGGGTAGTTGATTTACAATGTTTCAGGTGTACAGCAAAGTGATTCAGTTTTATATATATGTGTGTGTGTGTGTGTGTGTGTATTCTTTTCCAGATTCTTTTCCATTATAGGTTATTACAAGATATTGAATATAGTTCCCTGTGCTATACAGTAGATCCTTGTTATCTCTTTTATATATAGTAGTATGTATCTGTTAATCCCAATTCCCAATTTATCCCTCCTCCCCCTCCCCTTTGGTAAGCATGTTTGTTTTCTATGTCTGTGAGTCTGTTTCTGCTTCATAAATAAGTTCATTTATGTCATATTTTAGATTCCACATATAAGTGATATGTAATATGTCTTTGTCTGACTTACTTCAGTTAGTATGATAATCTCTAAGTCCAGCCATGTTTCTGCAAATGGCATTATTTCATTCTTTTTTATGGCTGAGTAGTATTCCATTGTGTGTATGTATATACGTACAACATCTTCTTTATCCATTCATCTTTCGGTGGACATTTAGGTTGCTTCTATGTCTTGGCTATTGTAAATTGTGCTGCTGCGAACACTGCGGTGCATGTATGGTTGCTTTTAACTATAGTATGGTAGGAGGATTAAATGAGGAGATGCAAGTGAAGTGGATGTCTCAGTCAATGCTATCATCATCACCACCATCATCATTACCATCACCACCACTACCATCGTCACCAGTCATTCATATCCTATGTAAGATGTGGTCACAGACTGACCAGCTTTGGGATTGAGTACCATGGGAGATGAGAAATGGGCAGATGTGTTCTGATGTAGGAGAGGGAATGGGGAACTTCCAGGGATGAGGGTGATTTTGTCAAGAGAAGCAGAGCTGAGTTGGGCCCGAGCTGACGGTGACATGGGGGTGTACCCTCACGTGTGTGTGGATGTGGGGACGGATGGCCTCTGACAGCAGCAGTTCCATTAGCTTTTTCAAGCTTGATGGGAGGAGAGCCACGGCAGAGATTAGTCAGACATCCTCTGTCGCCAGGTCTACGCCCTGCTAGGTCCCTGCCAGAGTCCTGCAGTCTTGCAGTGTGAGAGCTCAGACTTCAGACATCCGCAGCAGCATCCCCTTAAATGATGCAGAGAAGAGCAGTGCAGCGCAGAGAGGAAGGAAACTTGTCCAAGGTCAAGCTCTGGAGCTTGGGTCTGGAGCACAGGTCACTAGACTCCCATTCCAGAGCAAATTTCAATACCTACAGTGTCTCAACTCAAACTCCAGCACCAGCCCTTGATGGAGGCATTTATCACACAAACTCCATTGCAGCTTCCCTGGGTCCTGACTCTGCCCCTAGCTAACTGTGGCCCTTAAGGGCACCCTTCCTTTCCCTGAGTTTGTAATTTGGGTGACTGATCTGGATGGCTTCTAAGGTCCCTTCAGCTTTAGTGATCTGTGCTCCCCCAGCTCACGAGTCACGGAGGCTGTCAGATGTCCGAGTAGGAGGAGGATGCAGCATGACAGGTGGTGTCCCTGGCTCTGGAGGGGAACTTGGCAGAGCTGCCTCCTCTGATGGGGATGGGGAGGGTGGGAGCTGGCAGAAGGATCCACCCACCCTGGACAAAAGCTATGATTCACCCAGTGGAGGAAGGGAAGGAGGGAGACCCATCAGCCAGTAGCATGGAACTCCATGGGCGACGTATCTGAGACCTTCTAAGCCCTGGGCCTCCGTGTACAAAAGGCCTGAAGCTGACTCAGGCACACCCAGAAGCTTTAATTTACAACTCTGAAACTGAGATTTATTTTTGTGACAAAGCTACTTCAGGATTATTCAGCAAGTTCTAGTGACTCAGTTTTCCATGGTACAGCCAGAGGGGTCTTTCTAAAATAAAAATTGGGCCACGGCATTTTCTTGCTTAAAAGAAAATTTTTAGGGACTCCCACAATCCTTGCCGTGGCCTATGGAGTCTGGTTAAATGTGGCCTTTGCCTGCCCCACTGGTCTACTCCCAGCTCTCTCCCCCCTGCACCACAGCCGCCATTCCCAGAGGACCCTCACTCATGCCCTTCTCACTGCTTTTGCAACTGTTGTTCCTGCCTCCAGGAATGCTGTTCCCTGCACTTCTCTGCCATCTATCACTAATCTTTCTTTAGGTCTTGATTAAATATTACTTTAGCAGAAAGGATCTTCTTACTCCTCCCCAATCTAAATTATGACACCCTCTGATATTCTTGACCATCATAACATCATCTTTGTCCTTTTAGCACTTACCTCAATTTGTAACTGTATACTTGTTTGTGATTATTTTTTGTTCTCATCCCCCCATTATTCCCAAACTCCATAAGACCAAGAATCATATTTATTCCTTCCCTCCCTGAAATGCCAGCCCCTAGCACAGTGCCTGGCAAATAGTGAACACACAGTAAAAGATTTTTTTATTTGTTTTTTTTTAAAGGGGAAGGTAGGGTCATGGAGAGCCACATCAGGAATAACTGTCATAAAATGTAAAATATCCATGAATCCTTCCCAAAATATCTTCAGGGGGATTTGTGCATTCACGTAAAATCAGTGCTTTGTATCCCTCCTCCCAGAGGAGAGCAGTTTTACAACCATAAAATGTTGAGACTGGACAGAACTCTAGGAAAAAAAAAATATCTTGGCTATAGTGGTTTCAAATTCTCTTTTTGGAGTAGAACCTGTTTCCCAGCCAAAGCTTTGTCCAAACCCCAATATATAAACCTCACGAAAGCAGAGATCTTTGGCTAATGCGGGGGTCTGGGGTTAAGAGAGGCAGTGAATCCTAGAATCTTTACTCTCCATCCCTAGGGTGGAGTAGTGGGGAGTGGTCCACTCTAGGTATAGGCAATAAGAGGGCATAGCGTCTGTAGAGAATTTAAAACAATAATACAATCAATAAACAATAAACACAAAACAGTAAGATCATCTAAAATTCGACTGGTTTCTTATTAGACAATTCCAGATAACGTCGGTGATAAAATGCTCATTCTTTGCCAGGGTGGCAGGCCCCCATTCCTTGTATGCTGCAGATCCCATGCCCTTCCTCCACGGAATTTTCATCCGAAGCCCTCATCAAGGAAGGAACTAACTTGGTCAAAAAGTAGGAGTGTGCATGACAAGCAAGCTCAGGATGAGCTCACCCAAATAGAATGAAGTCAACCTCAGCTGAGCACCAGCTTGACAAGCAAGGATGAGCTCACCCAAATGGAATGAAGTCAACCTCAGCTGAGCACCAGCTCCAAGGGCTGTTGTGTTACCCTTGTGGCTACTCGCAGAACAGAGGTGAGGGGCAGGAGTGGGTAGAAGTCAAAGGCACAGATTCTGTAGCCAGACAGCCTGGATTCAAATCCCAACCATGTCATTTACTAGTGTGTTGAGCTTGGGCAACTTACTTGACCTCTTTAAGCTCAAGTCTTCATCTATATAATGGGGATAATAAAGTGACCTACAGTCGAGAATTGCTTTGTCAATGAGAAAACAGAATCTATGCTAATTGTATGGCAAAGGAGTAAGCATAGTAGACATGAATCTTAGTCATTGCTTGGGATTTGCATGTCTGGAGTCGTCTTTATCTTTATGCCTGGTTGCTGGTCGTTGGAGAAAACACACGTGGTACCAGGGATGCCCTTGATGCTGGCATTGCAGGGGCACCTTTCTCCACCTGGGGATACTACTTGACAGGGGCTGAATGTACAAAATGCTGAGGTCCAGAAGAAGAATCCAGGAGCTCCTGATGAAAGGAAACAAGAGCTTTATCTTTCTGCCTGATCTTGATAACCTAACAACTGAGTTGGAGGAGGGGAATTGGGACTGTTGCTGCTCTCTAGACAGCACCAAAGGCTAAAAATGTTAAAACTGATAATAATGGAAAATAAGTTTTCTTCTTAGGGTTAGGCTTGAGACACTGCTTTTCATGTTCCCATGATCCTGGTAGGCCTCATGAGCTTCCATGAAGCAGAATAATTTCTCCTCTTATTTACCTAAAACCTCCAGTAAGCCCAGAGCATCCTCAGCACCTCAGAAACACAAACAGTATACATGGCACAATGCATCTTACTGATAGGTCTATGATTTCATATGTTTGTACAGAGAGAAATGGAGACAGGAAATAGTATTTGCTGTGTGACTACCATGTGCCTGGCACCACGTAATATACTTCTCATATAGCATCTCATTTTTTTTAATCATGCAGTTCTAAACACTTTACCCTTTATTCATTTTTATAGCATCTCATTTAATCCCCACAATAATACTGCAATATATTTCCATTTGTCAGATTGGAAAATTGAAGCTCAAGAGGTCAAGTAATTCGTCCAAGGTTACACATCTTGGAAGGATAGAGCAAGTATTAGAACCCAGGCCCATGAGAATCTGAAGTCTTTACTATTTCCTCTATGCTACTCCATTGCCCCTTTAGTATTTTATTTCTCAGGTATTAATTTGTTCATTATTAAAACAGCCTTGGGAGGCAGGAGACATTGTATCCATTTTAGAGGGAGGAACAGAACTTTGGAGAGACAACAATGGTTATCCACTGTCACATAGAATTTCGAGGACACAGCTATGAGTCTAAAAGGCACAGAGTCTGATGAACGTCAAGCTCACTCCAGTGTGTCCAGGAGGATCTCAAATCCTCTGTAACTCCCTAGCACCTTTTCTGAGAGAGGCAGGGAAAGGAGCAGGGAGGGTAAGTAATTTTTCCGATGCCATAAATGCAGTAAAATATTTCTCAGTCCTGCATCTGTAGGACTTTGGAGAACCTCTCTTGATGAGCTCTGTTTCAGGATCTTTCAAACCAAAGCCTTTTCCTGGATCCTTGCAGAATTATCGCTAGGGTGGAGTGGAATTTTCCATTTACTGAGTGAAACTGACTTCCTGAGTGACAATATCCTCCCACCTAGAGCCTGGATGGGGCCCAGGCTTCAGGTTCCAAGCACTGCCATGAAATTCATGAGCCTGCCTCTCCTGGGGCTGGGCCCATCATGCCTGGTATGGGCAGGTTTCCACACTGAAGCCCGTCTCTGAGAGCTGAAGGGCATTTTCCACCCTGGTAGGAACATAAAGAGAAACCCACTCCATCCTGCAGGCCCTTGCCAAGCAGAAATGCTCCATCCCGAGAACACATTAGTCACGGTGATGACTACTGCTGACTTGAAACAGTGCAAGATATTGACACACAACAACAGAGGGAGGAGGCCCCTGGGGATTGTCCAGACCAGCCTCAATAGTTTCTTATTGAGGAAACTGAGGCCCAGTGGGGAGCAGTAACTCACCCAAGACCACCCAGTCAGTCATGACAGAAAGGAGTTGTAGCATCTGCTCACACTGATCAGGGCCTAGGGAACCTTGAAAGGTGGAAGTGGCCAAAAGCCACTGGAGAGGTATGGACATGTTTCGAGATCGGTTCCATTAGTGTCCTGGACAAATGCTGGCAAATTCTGGGCTGTGGGGATATGATCCAATCATGAGTCTCCAATTCCTTCCCCATCCCTCAGACTCTGAATATAGGGCATTAAACCTGGGAGACATCTCACGAGAGTCTCTAGTGCAGATGGAGGATTGCAAACAATGCTGCTGAAGGTCAACAAGGTGAAGGGCTGCACACGTGGTCCTGGAGCTGAGTGGAGCTCCTTGGACTTTCAGATTGGTGGCTGCGTTAGGAGAAAGCTGGCCTAGCTCCTACCCACCACATGTACTTGTCACCTGGCCATTGTGATTGTATTCATTCATTCACTGAACAAATACACAGAGTGTGTCCACATGTGCCAACTACTGTCTTGGGTGCAGGGATACAGTAGCATATTAAACAAAGTCCCTGCTCTCATGGAACCTGGAATTTTCAGACTCATCTCAAATATCACCTCCTCAGTGAAGCCTTCTCAGGTCATCCTGTTAAGAAGTGGTCCAACTTCTTATAATTTTTACAGCATGCAGGGCCAGGAACTCAGTAATGCCTGACAAATGTTTCTTGGATTATTTGATTAACTCAGTTGGTCAATCATCCACAAATGCTTAGCATTTTTATGTACAAGGTCTTATATTGGCCTTAGTCATAAATTGATGAATATTATGGTTTTCCGGATACATATCTTTGGATATATGTCTTGTCTTCTTAAACATAATACAAGCTCCTTGATGATGACAGGGACTACAGGTAACCTGTCCATATATAGTGGACTAGTGAACGTGAAGTTTTCTGGGAGTAAATAGCTACTTAGTACATGTTATTAGAAGGAGCAAAGAAGGATGGCTACCAATGACAATTCTCTGAAGCTTCATAATTAGAGACATATATTGCCAGCATTTCAAAGATGAGGAAACTATAAGTTTCCTAGGTAGGACATGCTCAGAACCTGGATTGAAATCAAGGACTTCTGAATACAGTCCTGAGCTCTGTAAATATCGGTTGAATGAGTAACTGAGCGAATGGTCTTACTTTATCTTTACCCCTGTATCACAGCAGTTTCTCACCAAGACATTTTTTTTGGAGGGGAGGGGGTGGCAAAAAATGGAAATGGTTCCTATTTTTGAGGCTCTTCCAAAATGACCTGCACAAAATGTTTGCACAAACGTGGGCTCTGAGAGTTCATGGCACAAAGGAAGAGGTTCAGTGTGGAGGAAGTAATCACTTGAGGTCAGAGCTTCTTGGGGCCAGAGGGAGGAATGGGGATAAGACTTTGAGGACAGAGACTTCATCAAGCTACCAAGGACCTAGCATACGGCTCTCACGTAGTAGGCGCTCAATAAACATTGGATGAATTACTGAATGAATGGCACATTTTGCTGAGTTCTTTCCAACATTTTCATGCTACTTTCAGTGGGAAGATGGAAAACAGGGTAAAGTACTGGCCCAGAAGCCAGAGCAAAGCTGGAGCTAAGCAAGCACACAAGCTTTTATTTATGAAATCCTGTGCAGACTCTTTTCCTCTCACAATGAGCAGTGCTCATATTATGTGGTGTTACAAATGCTGGAACAACCTTGTATTTATGGAGTGGCTGCCTGTGAGGGGTTCAGACCATTTTACAGACATGATCTCATTCATGCTGTCTCAAGTCTTCTATTCAATTACAGGATGGATCATTGTTCCAAACGAGGCAAACTATTTCTTTCAGATGCACACTTAGAATTATCCATTCTCCTGTTACAGGTTCACCACCCAATGGCTCCAGAATTGCTGCAGCAGGAAAGGAGGTGGGAGGAAATGGAAATTTTCTGAATTTATAATTTATGAACTCTTCAAACATTAGGAAGTCACTCTTTGTATCCTTATGTTAAAAGCAGGGGAAAGCACAGGCTATGACTTAGTCGCAGCCACATAATATAATGATAAAGAAAGGAAAAAAAGAATATTAATCCTTTATAACATTAGCTATAAAAATAGGAGTTACCCAATATGGCTAAGAGGCAGAATAATTATAATCATAATAAGCATGAAAACAGATTGTGATATGTACTTATTCCCAAGCTAAGGATCATATGAAGTGGATTCTTCTCTTGCTCTGCTATGAATTACTTTGTGACCTTAAACAAACTCCTAACTTCCCTGGAGCTTTGTTGCCTTCTCTGACATTGGAGGTAATTGGATTAGATACTCCCAAGTCTCTTCCATCACCAGGATTTCACAAGTCTTTGTGGTTCTACCACAAAGTGGTGGTGATTTTTGTGGTGATTTTAGTGGTACTACTAAAATCACCACCACTACTATTGATGCCTAATGTTTAATCAGAACATAATAGATATGTGCCAAGTATTTAATAGATGAATGTGTCTAGTTTTCAGTGGTTTTCACACTGGATTTGAGTTAATACACATTTAGTATGTACCTATTATGTTCCAGGTATAACGATGGTGCTAGAGTACAAAAAACTGTGAAAAAGCAAATCAACATGAATGTAGGCTATGAAGGGAGTCAAAATGATTAAATGTGAATGAACAGCAGAAGAGATGACATAAACTAGCTTTAAATGGATAATTAATACAAGTTCATCAGATGGGCTAGAAAGGGAAATGGTTGAAAGGAAAAGGCATTACAGTCAGAGGGAAGAGCATGTATAAACACAGGAGGTGCGAAAAAGCTTCGGGAAATGTAAATAATGCTTGAAGATGGATCAGGAGGAAGCCAGGCTGGAGAAGTAGGTGTGAGTCCCATGATTAAGAACTCGAAACCTGGCTATGGATCTCAGGCTTTGTTCTGTAGGAAACTGTGCCATTGAAGGGTTCCTAGCAGGAGATGATCATGTTTGATTTTCAGAAGGAACATTAGAAATGACTTTACCATATACTTCACTCCAAGGAAATCATGGACTAGATGTTATTCTTGTTTCACAAATGGAGAAGTTGAGATTCAGATAGGATAAGGCACCTACCTAGAACTAAATAGTTTAAAAACAGCAGAGCCGGGATTAGTCTCCTTTAATAAAAATATATCAAAATCTACCCTCTTCTACCTATATAACTTAACCTATTATTCCTCTATTGCACAGACCCCTTGTCTCAGCAGGTAAATCATTCACTTGTCCTCTGAGTGAGCAATGAAAAATCCCTCTCCTACTCTTGCCACCATGCTGTTCTGTCAATCTGGGATGTGCTCCCCCTGTCCTCCCCAGTCCAAATTCCACAAAGATGTCAAGATTCAACTTGGGCTTCCCTGGTGGCGCAGTGCTTGAGAGTCCGCCTGCTGATGCGGGGGACATGGGTTCATGCCCCGGTCTGGGAAGATCCCACATGCCGCAGAGCGGCTGGGCCCGTGAGCCATAGCCGCTGAACCTGCGCGTCCGGAGCCTGTGCTCCGCAACGGGAGAGGCCACAACAGTGAGAGGCCCGCGTACCGCAAAAAAAAAAAAAGAAAAAAGAAAAAAGAATGAAGATTCAACTCAAGTTCCATCTCTTTTGGGAAACTTTCCCTGGCTACTCTGGTTTCTACAGCGCTTTCAGAAGCCCTGCGTTATTTACAGTGTATACCACCTATCCTAACAATCTTCATCTACTCATCCAATTCGACAACCCCAGATGGTACCCAGCTTCTGTGTGCCTGAAATTATGCAAGGCAATGGTGATACAACAGGGAGAAAGGACACAGTCTTTACCCTCATGTAGCTGAGATCTAGTTTGAGGACACAGATAGCAGGGAAGAACCATGCATTTACAAACTTGAATAGTGTTTCAAAGGAAGAGTGCAGGGTGCTGAGGGTGGACAAGATGAGAAACACTCCAGGAACACAGGGAAGGCTGCCATGAAGAAACGGTGCTCAAGCTAGGGTCTGAAGGGTTAGAGGGTAGGGAGCAGTTAACTAGGTGCAGGAAATGGAAGATAAGGGGAGAAATGTGGCCTGGGCTGAAGGAATACCCTGCACAAAGCCCATGGTGAGAGAGGGCATGATGCACTGAGGAAAAGAAAGGAGGCCCTGTTCAGCCAGGACACATAGGGGCAAGCAACAGAAACTGAACTCTGGTGAAACTGAAGCCCAACAGAAAATTATTGGAAGGATATTGAGAAATTCACAGTCTTACTAGGAAGGCCTAGAAAACCAAAGGAGTCCACACCTCCAAAACCCTTAGCAAACATCAGCAGTCTGATAGGGATGATAGTGCCATTGTTTTAACCTTGGGCTTCAGAGCTAGCATCATCCCACCCCCAGCACAGGGCTTCTGGTACCACCTCTGGCACCTTTGTCACCAGTGCCCTGGAAACAGGCAGATGTCACTTCTGCCACTATGATGAATTTTTATCCCAGTCTTTTTTTTTTTCCTATGCCACTAGCTTCAGGTAGGCACCTCTGGTTGGTCAAGCATGCTCTCATTTTCTGGTTTAATAAGGAAGTTTACATTGGGCTTTCTCCACTTCAATAGCAGGACAGACCGTTTCTCATCAAGATTTATAAGGTGGAAAACTCCCCAAACATAGAAAGAAGGTTTGGGTGCTGGGCACACAACAACACAACTGAAGGACAAGACTGCCTATAAAATTCTCTAATTGTTTTAGTTGTGTTCATCTCATCTGCCAGACTGAATTGGGATCTCCTTTGGGGAAGTGCCTGTGCTTTCTCCCTCCCTCATAAGCTCAGCCATGACTGATGACACTGGCCACATACTCCCTGCTCAATAAATTCTTGTTGACTTCAGTCTAGTTCATTCTGCAAAGGTCATTTCATTTGACCTTAACTGGGAGATGATTTTCAAATGTAAAATATGAATAATTCAGCCCTAGAGTCAGTAACATCTTCAGATAATCATGTCATCTGGCTATGCAGAACCTCTGGGCATGGGGAAGTATTCTGGGATGTGAGCAGACACGGAATGGAAACTGATACCTGACGTACCCATCACTTCTCAGGGGCTTATTCCCTCTAGGGCAGGAGAGAAGCTTACGTCTTAAAGATGCATTTGGACAATCCACTATTAGGTAGAGGTTACTTAGGTGAAAAAGGCTCCTTAAAAAATGAACAGTCTACACAATCAGGTGCAATGCCTCAGAGCAAGGAATTTCTTCTCTCATTTTCTTTTACAGTGCTTTGGTGAAAGGAGTGCTAGGTTAGGAACCAGAATATCTGAGTCTGGCTCTGGGCTTATTATTAGACATGAGGTCTTGGTCTATTTCCATGATTTCCTGGATCCTCAGCCTCCTCTTCTATAAAATGGGCATGGTGATTTATTAGCATGCAAGCTAGGCATCAGTTGTTTCTGCTTGTCCCTTCTTCTGGAAATTGTTCATACGTTCTCTTCTAGAATGATGATTCTCAAATTTGATCATACATCAGAATCACATGGAGGGCTTGTTAAAGCACAGATTCCTGAACCCTCCTTCCAGAGTTTCTGATTTTAAAGGTCTGGAATAGTGTTTGAGAATTTATATTTCCAGGTGTTTTCCAGGGGATGTTGATGCTACTGCTACTGTCCCAGTGACCACACTTTGAGAACCACAATGCTAGAAACCAACCCCCTTTTACGTTCAGTCTGTGGGGTTTAAGAGGTTCATTTCAGCCTTTGCCTCCAAAGGTGGGAACACAAACTAGGCCTGACTAATTAGTTTATTCAAACCACCTAGCCACAGAGGATGACTTGGGATGGGCAGGAGAACCAGGTCCATCTGATGGACATCTTTGTTCAAGGGTTGCTCACCTGGTAGAATGGGAGCCTGAATCCACTGGGGGCTATCTCGCATCTCTTATTTATTTATTTATTATTACTTTTTTTTTTTTTTTTTTTTTTTTTTTTGCGGTACGTGGGCCTCTCACTGCCGCGGCCTCTCCCGCTGCGGAGCACGAGCTCCGGACGCGCAGGCTCAGCGGCCATGGCTCACGGGCCCAGCTGCTCCGCAGCACGTGGGATCCTCCCAGACTGGGGCACAAACCCGTGTTCCCTGCATCAGCAGGCGGACTCTCAACCACTGCACCACCAGGGAAGCCCTATCTTGCATCTCTTGATGACTATACCAACAGATGAAATCAGAGCATAGACATGCAAAACATAGATTCTTGAAACTGAACGTGAGCTTCTCCAGTCATCCTTGAAGGATGCTATATGAGACCACACATTCTCTTTTTTGCCTGAGCCACTTGGATTTCTGTCACTTGCAACCAAATAATCCAGCATAATACGTACACTTCACTTAACTTCCCAAGAACAGAGTGTGGGTTTAGTCCCTTAAAAAAAACAAACAAACAAGAAACTTCCAAGAAGTTGTAACTGTGAGACAATGACCAAACAGGAAAATAATGAGATGGTGATATAGTTCCATAAGGACTAACCTGCCAGACAGTCTGAGAACAGCACACCAAAAACCACCATGATAATTAGAAGAATAGTAAGGAATCACTGCTGAGTAGTCAATGAATATCAGGCTTTCTATCTAACTTAATCCACACAATGACTCTTGGAGGCAAATACTATTATATCATTAGCTCATAGATAAGGATACTGAACCTCAGACATTTTTAAGAAACTTACCCAAGTTTACTAACCCAGTAAAAGACAGCAAGAAAAGAAGAAAAGGGGGGAAAAAGTCAATCCAATTGGCCTGACTCCAGAAGCCATATTCTGTTATCCTTGTGAGATCAGAAGTCTTGACCTTTTGTTTTAATTCAGAGACCACATCATCTTGAGGATACGAAGATGATGCTTGATTCTAACAAAGCAACAAATATGGGCCCTTTGGAGAAGCAAGAAAACTCACGACACAATTTGGCCTGGGCTCAGAGGATTGAGAAGCCTCCAGCTGACTTCAAATTGGCAGGGTGGTGAGAGCCTTCTGGAGTTGTCTGAGGGTCTGGAAATAACTGCTTCTGCCTCTGTGGCTGACTGACCATCTTTGCCTGCCTTGAACTCTGTGCAGCACCCACTTCAGGGACCCCTGACAAAGGCACCTGATGGTAGCATGCCCAGATCCTTTCCTGCCCTGACATCAACAAACTCTTAAAACTGCCCACTTGTCTCAACTCATTTGGTTACACTGACAGCTGCCCAAATCTGTGGTCTGTCCAACTTATCTAATCAGCATCCCCCACCAGCCTGCCTCTAAGTGCCTGTACCAAAAACAGAATTTTGTAGGCATTCCGAAGATCCCCAATAAATATTTTATTAGTGACCAATTTCCCCCATCTCAAAAATATATACTCAGTTTGGTTATATAAACAGATTGATTTTTTCAATAACTTTCAGTCCTTTTCAGTATGCTGCATATCACAACTTTTCTACTCTTCAATCTGTTTTTGTTCCAAGGTGCAACGGCAGCCTGATTCCTCCTGTGTATATAATGGAGATGGCAGAATTTTATCTGGTGTTGTCTCATCAGTCCTTCTTTGTTGCCTGCATGAATTCTTTCACCAGCTTCCTAACCTGAATTCTTACCTCCATTCTCACTCCACACACCTAAACCATGCTTCTCCACATGGCACAGCTGTCTTTCCGAAACATCAAGATTCTCTGACTCATAAGCTGAAAACCTGCTATCAGTTCAACCTATTGTGTGTGCCACGTGAACCCTTCCACATGCTCTTCCTAAACTTTAATTCCAGCCTTGCTTCCTTGCAGCCACACCCCAACTGTATATTCAGCCCTGGTCTACCCTGGAGAGACCCCTGTTCCCTGAATTCAGACTCTGAACCTTTGCTAAGGATTGTTTCCTGGCGTGGCAGCGACCATACTCCTGCATCGTCTGTGCCCATCCAGACATTACCCATCCTTCAAGTTCCAGCTGAAAATCGTCCTACTCTACGACACAGACTCACACCCCCTCGACTGGAGATAGTATCTGCCTCCTCTGGACTTCCATAGCACTTTTACTGCTCCTCTCTCACACTTCCTAGCCCTGTCTCTATTACAGTTCTTTATAGGTACAAATCTTATCTCCCCCCACTAGTCTATAAAATCTTTGAATACACAGTCCCTGTGTCATTCATCAACATATTCTACACCGGACCTGGCTTAGTACCTTGCACATTTTGGAAACTCACATATCTAATAAATAAATAAACTGATGGGGTTCTGGGATGCAACCCTACCCCAAAATGTCCCTCTTACAGTTTGTCATATTGATGGAAATTCCACAGTATAAGATTAGTTGCCCTGGGCTGGCAACTAAGTACCATTGTAGGGATATTCCAGTAGACCATACTTAACAACAAATGTCTCCAGTGATGTGGTCAGTGGCCAAGTATCCCTGGAGCAACTGGGGACCCAGTCTGAAGTAGCCCCCAATCAGCAGGATTTTTCAAAGTATAGTGCTTTATCTTTTAAAATTCATGTGTGTTTTAAATTCTACTCCATAAGATACCAATATTTTATTTAATATAAATGTTTCCTCTTAATATAAATGGTCAAAATGCCCCAGGCATTTATGCCAGGTATGCCCTGTGGATCTGAATACTTTTTGGCTCTCTATCATAGATGATGTTACCCTTGACTGCAAGGCACAGGGTTAAAGGGTCTGAGTCATGAATATATTTCTGTGAATTAATGGTTCAGCTCATTTCCCCCTGAAGGCAAAGGGAAGACAATAGGAGATATAAGATACTTACTAAGGACCAACTAGTATTGTGTTTCTGCAAAACAGATCTGGGGAGACACAGGTAGAGAGAATGTCCTTGGCATGTGAGACTAGTCAAGGTGCCCTGAGACTGAAGGTGAGGGAGGGAGTCTGATCTGGTCAACCATTTTCTAAATGATGGTCCTGCTTTGGCCTCTCCTCTCCCCATGGAAGTTGGAGGCCTGTGATAGAGAGGTCATCAATTCATTTTCTTACTGGAAGGTGAGCTAGCTCATCCAGAGCCTGGGGGCTGTCAGCACAAGACTGTTAATGAACATGTTTCCTGTAGATAATTATAGGAAAGGGAATATTGAAAGCATTTAAAACATTTCATTCTTTTTAATTCATTAATTATATTGCAATTATCCTATGCTCAGGAGCTGTTCAGGAGGCTGGATTCCAGCTATTCCTGTGAGGCTCCATGGGCAGAAATGAGGGCTGAGGGCTTGGAGAGAGAAAGAGTCTGAAGCGAAAAGCTCAAAAAAGGTTAACTGTGCAGACTCAAGAGGCTAATTGGAAATCTCTTAAACAAAATCCAGGTTAATCCAAGTTGAAAGGAACAACACGTCTTCTTTACGATGATTATCATTGTCCTTCCACCTACGTCAAAATTGCTTACATTTTGGTAGATCCATCATAAGCAAGCTGACACCCCCTGAAAACACCTGGCCTTGAAGTTGAATCAGAAGATTCCGAGACTTTTAGAGATGGGATAAATCTTATGCATGATTGTGGGATGATGGGGAAACAGATCTAACCATTTCATCTTGCTCTGTTAGACCTGTCACTTTCTTTCTGTCCTCAGATTCTTACATAATCCATAAAAGAGAGTAATAAGTAAATTGGATCAACAACTACATACTGGACCCCTACCATATGCTGGGCATATGAGAATTATAGTGGTATAGATGAGGTCTCTGCCCTCATAGAACTTACATTCTATGGGAAATATGGTCAGCTAAATAGGCAATTGTGTTGCAGATGAGGGCACGTACAAAGGCCATGGAAGCTCAAGGAAGGATCTTCTATTCTGGTCAGGAGGAAGGGTGGTGAGAAGGCTTCCTGTGTTCACCCTTTTTGGTATACACGCATCACATCAATAGTATTACCCTGTATCTCAATGATTCATCCTCCTGGCTTTCAGGAATTCCAGGCTGCATGATCCTGATGGTGATAGTGGAAAACTGAGAACGTTGCCGTCACATATAATTGGAGCTACAGCCTAAAACTCTGCAGTTGGTCAGCTTGACGGTCACTGATCTTCCATGCTTTACCCCTGTTCCTCTGCTATTCATAGCTTCCTTTTCGTCCCAGTGACCATGCCACTGCCAATCTCTCTGGACTGCTCACCTCCATGCCACCCACAGGTGATATTACCCTTGACAGCAAGGTACCCTTGACACCCTTGATAGAGAGTGTGTCCTTAGCATCTGAAACTAGTCAAGTCACCCTGTGCATGAAGGTATGTGTCTCCCTGTATCTATCATGTGACCTGGCTCATGTCACACTGATTAAAGATGACAGACCATGTGGACCACAGATGAGTCAATCCAACTGTCCCAGTCAAGATCCCAAATATGTCATAAAGCCCTACCAATATCAGCAAAAACAACTTGTAGTGGACACACAACTGACTGAAGACACATGAAAGAACCTAGCTGGGACCAAAGGACCTAGCTGAGCTCAGTCCACTAACTCACAGAATCATGAGCTAAATAAGTGGCTATTGTTTTAAGCCATTATCTTTTGGGGTTGTTTGTTATGCGGTAATAGCTAACTAATATAGCAGTTAACTGTACTACAGATCAGTTCAATGCAACCAAAGGTTTTTGAATACCTACAATGTTCCTAGTCAATGGAGGCATAATAATGAATAAGACACAGTCCCTGTTCATAGAAATTTACAATCTAATGCCTCTGAAGGGTTACTAAGCAATTAAAAACCCTGAGATTGGGCTTCCCTGGTGGCGCAGTGCTTGAGAGTCCGCCTGCCGATGCAGGAGACGCGGGTTCGTGCCCCGTTTCGGGAAGATCCCACATGCCGCGGAGCGGCTGGGCCCGTGAGCCATGGCCACTGAGCCTGCGCGTCCGGAGCCTGTGCTCCGCAAATGGGAGAGGCCACAACAGTGAGAGGCCCGCATAACGCAAGGAAAAAAAAAAAAAAAAACCCTGAGATTTTGATATATTTTTTCTCTAGATCACTGGGGTGTCAATGTTGAGGCCTCAGGGTGGTTTGTGGACTCCTTGAAAATGTATTAAAGTTTTGCATGTGTCTGTCTATGTGCATTTTTTTAGCTGAAGGCCCTTGGTTTTACATCATGTTCTCAAAGGGATAAGTGACCCAGAAGATGTTGAGAACTGCTGGATGATCATCAAATCTAAGCCTGTTCACATTGCCCAACACTTACATGGCAAGCAGTCCAGTCTATTTTCACTGATGACTCATCCAATCAGAAACTCAAAACGATATGCTGCCAGAGGCCACTGAGGTTTATGTGTTGGACGATCAGAGTGCTATGGCTGTCTTTAAAAAAGCTTCCAACAGATAACATTATCACTTCCTTGTCATACAGAGCAGAACCTCTGTATGATCCAAAGCACAGTTTCTTTAAAAAATGATGGGTTTATCTGTGTCCTACTTTTGCTCATACCCACTACCCACTACAGGGTTGGTTAAGTCTTTCTCCCAGGGCAAGAATACAAGTCTATCATTTCCTATAGCCTCGCTCTTCTGGCAACAAAGGCTTTTCACTCTAGCCAGCAATGCAGAATTATCTACCCTGCAGGTTCCTGTTTGAGGATTTCACTGAGATCTGTCTGAGATGAAGAATCATACTAAATCCTGATTACAACATCTGATGTTTGAGGAGACAGTCTGATGGGCAGACTAATTATTCATTTTTCTAAATTAGTGAGCCTTCCTTCATTTTTAGGTTAGATAACCAGAAAAAGAAAAAAAGAGGTAGGAGCAGGGTAAAGGGCAGAGATTGCCCTGAATAGCTATAGGAGAATCATATCGTGTTCCCAGTTCTTCTACCATCTTGCTTAGTATCTTTGATCAAAGCCACCATCTCTGAGTATAGGTTTTCTTACTCATAAAATTTGAATTATAATCCATTCCCTGCCCTCATCCCAAAGGTATTACTGTGAAGCTCAAGCAAATATGTGTAAAGTGCTACGAAACCTAAGGTTGGTCTCCTCTAACTTGTGTTTCTGTGATTCACTTGGAATCTTTTGCCTGGTCCCATGTAATTCTATCAAATTTTCACTTCTGGAGTTAAGATATCATATATCAATAACAATATCAGATGGACAATATCACTTCCCAAATCAGGCCCTCTAGGAAACCTTCTTGGTCTCCCCCTGGATGGCTGGAATGGTAGAGTGTTGAACTCCTACAGTCCCTGTGCTTCCCTGGATTAGTGGGTTAAAATCACTCATCTTATTTCTTTATCAAGAGCTGGTATAATATGGTGGTTAACAATGTGACCTTGGGCATAACACTGCCTGGGGTAGAATTCTATAACAACCACTTACTAGCTGTGTTAACTTGTGCAAATCACTTAACCTTCCTGAGCCTTGTTTTTTCTCATAGGCAAAATTGGGAAGATAATAGTATCCGTGTCTCACATATTTTGGGAAGGATTAAAGGCGTTAAGAACGTAAAGTGCTTTAAATAATTCCCAGCACTTAGTGGAGTCTGAAGAGAGCTCAAAAATGTTACCTAATACCATTAGCTCTTTTCCATGCCAACTGGGAACACCTTTTGCTTGTCCATTTTCATAGCCTCAATACTTGCTGCTTGATAGATCTCAACAAATATTAAAACGTGTGTATAGCATGAATGAATAAATGAATGATATTGGGAAGGACCCTGGCTCTGAAGGCAGCACGCATGAATCCTGGTCCTAGCTCAATCTCTAAGTCCATCTGACACCTCTGAAACACATTATTTACCTTCCTAACCCTCAATTTCCTCACCTATTAGATGCAAGCAGTAGACCAGATAATCACTAATGACCATTTCATCTCCAGAGGTCTATAAAATGAGATATTGAGGTGAGAAGATGAGTTATTTTACCCAGAGTCTATTGGTGGGCCAGAAAATGTACGTAGAATATCTTGTGAAATCTGCCCAATGCGCTAACAAGTACACAAGATTCTCTCCATTGTATGAATACAAAAACTGATGAGATTCAGATAGGTTAAGTAAGTTTCTCCAGGCCACAGAGCTAGTAAGTTGTGAAGCAAGGACCTAACCTAGTTCTGACTGAAGTCAGAGGTCAGTTCTTTCCACTATCCTACTGTGATCTAAGACATAAAAGTGAAAGATGGTGTGCTGTAACTCCTGCAACACCTTCTCCCATCAAAGGGAAGCAGAGGCGCTAAGCAGGGGGCGGAGCAGGTATACGTAGAACAGGTGTGGAGAGAGCTGTCATTTGACACACACGTTCAGACACATCAGCATCTGTGTTGGGATCCAGATGGGGAAAGATTAAGCAGGGGAGACAGTAGCAGCTATAACATTAGCCTTGAGTTAGTTGCTATTTTGGTGTCCTTATGGAAGGAAACATCCACTGTACATATTCACACAGCGAATGGAATTCATAACTATTTCTTTGAGTTGGGAATCACTTGTCACCTCCTCCCTGGAGCTAATCCAATGTCTATATTTAACCCGGCGGGCTGGGTGGCATTACATTTGGGTGATTATTTATAGATACCCTCATGCACGATCTCTTGAAAAGACATAGGGATTCTGCCAAGGCAGGGGGGAGAGAATAACTCCAGATGTGTGAGTGCATGTGAAGCCACGTCTGAGCCTTTGTTGGATAAGGAGGCCTGGGAGCTCAAATATGCATGAGATCTCGGTGTCTCTGCTTTTTATTTTTATTCCTAACTCCCAGCATGAGGGGATTTATTGGAACATGGGGGTAGCTAGATCACCAATCTTACAGTTGGAAGGAAATTTAGAGCCAGTAGACTGTTATTTAGGCCTCTGACACAGTGAATTATTCAGTTCACCAATCTGATATTTGAATCTTCTCTGCAGTATTTTCATTCAACAAATACTTATTAATTAGAACCCTAACTTTACCATTCATTGATGTGATGAATAGTGATTGAGAACCTACCCTGGGATCTGTGCTAGGACTGCACAAATGAGTGGATCATGGTCTCTCTCCTCAAGTGGTTATGTCGAGTTGGGAGGATGACAGGTCGGAGAGTTACAAGGTACACAATCAACAAAACAACTGTGGTCATGGAATCAAAGAGCACAGCATGACTCCCAGGAACAAGGTGTCTGGCATGGATAAGGGATCAGTAAATGGCGACCACCATTATCATTCCCATCTTACTGATGTGGCTGGAGAGAGCTTCACAGCTGATTCTTGAATATTAAGCTGCATTTCTCCAGGCAGAAAAGAAGGTGAACAGGACGGCATGGGAGAATGAAATAACAGAGCATTTTCCGGGAATGCTGAGAAGAGAAGAGGGTCTGAAATATATACTTCATGCAAGGGAGTGGATTGAGATGAAACTGAAAGAGTAGATTGGGCTCGTCTGTGAAGGGCCTTGAATATCACACTAAATAGAAAGAAACTGGTCACAATGATTTGATAAGCAAAGGAGTCATGAGCTTTTTTGTCTAAAACAATAGGTGAAAATTATCCGTATCAGTTGATATTACTCAAATTTCAGGATTTCTTAGGGATGACTATTGGAAGCTGGATCAATACTCTCTCTGAGCCTCAGTTTTCATATCCATAATGTAATTAAGATGCATTTGCCCTTAAGTAACTTATAGTCCGGAGAGGATAAGACTATTCATATGGTTATAGAGTAAGGCAGTTCATAGTTAGTGTTCTTAGATGCCATAAGGGTCTTGTTTTCCTAGTATATTGGTTAAATACTACAATTGTGAATGTCACTGATATTATCAATAACCACTCTTTACTGATCACTTACCATACGAACGTTACTTGTCTAAAATACTTTACTATGTCTTCACCTTTAAGTTAATGTTAACAACAATCCTATGAAGTAGGTATCATTAGATCCATTTTACAAATTAGGTAAAGCTCATAAAGACTAATTAACTTGTCCAAAGTTGCACAGGTAGTAGAGAGGAGCCAGGAGTCAAGCCCAGGTGGTTTTGATTCCAAAGCTTAAAATCTCATTGGAACCTGTGGCAATCCTACTGTACATCTTTGAAAAGTATGGTGTTTCTCTACGTGGGCTGGGCAAGTGAAGAAAGATGGTATATTGTTCACCTGTCTTCATGTGGTCTTCACTACTCTCAGAGTCTACACTCCAGACCACCTTGAGACTCTACCTTTGTGAGTGTCTCCCAGTAACTCTACATTCACGTTGCTTGGAGAAGGGCGGCCATAAATTTCCCAGACAAATTGTAAATATATCACTATTTACATGGTCACAGTAAAGTATGTGCATAATCTATTGACCTGATATTAAGGTTTATTTTAATTAAATAGAGTTGGCATACTTTTTAGTTACCTTAAAGTCACAAATGTGCAACACATCCATCTCTGGTGCCAATTTATTGCTCTATACTATTAATGTTGGGAGGCTGTATATATTTTTTTAGAACCCCATCCTCAACTAGCGGTGCAATCTTAGAGAGACCACTAATTTCAGTAAAAAGCAGTAGGTTAGACCATTAATACATTTTAGTCATTCTACCTGCTAGCCCTACTGTCACAGAGCATGAAAACCTGAGGAGGAATAAACAGTCTTACTCCTCAAGGAATCTACTGCAATAGATATAAAAACTATCTGAATTAAAATTTCAAGAAAACAATGCCACAGGGCAGCAAAAGTTAATTTCCCAAAAAAGTAGAATTGTGATATTGATGAGAAACTTGACCAACTTCGTGGTTCTCTAAAATTGACCTTGGAGATAAATCTGCATGCGTAATGGTTGTTATATTTTCATGTATATTTCTAGTCTCTGTATTTATAGCTTACATACCAACATATGTAGAAACACATAAACACATGGAAAAAGAAGTCAGGAGACTTGGATTCTAGTCTCCCAGCACGGCCACTAACTATGTTACCATGAGCAAGTTGCTGGACCTCTCTGGGCTAAAATTTCTTCACCTATAATGAGAATGCCACGAAGCAGAAGATCCTCAAATTTCCTCCCAGCTTATTCTTGTAATTATGTGATGCTGCATTTGAAAAAGTGAAGAAGGGTAAATGCACAAGAGAAGATTCAACACCTCTGCCAGCTGTACCTTTCCAGTGTAAAACATTTTTGCTGTAGTATAAACACACTTTCCTCTCTGTGGCAAAAAAAAAAAAAAAAATTTACAACAATTCCTGAAATATGTCCTAAATGTTCATGAGGTTCTAGTGAAAACATTATAAATGAACATCGAGTGACAGTCTTGTCACCTATTAATAGCATACAATTTTCGACAGGTGGAATTCTGGGACTTATGCAAATGAAAGTTTGGGTCTTCCGTTATACTTCTTGGTAAACTTCCAACATGCTGACTTAATAGCTATGGTGTACTGAAAAAAAAAAGAAGCCACTTACATATATTATAAGGGACATAACGAATTATTATTCAAAAAATAGGCTTGTTGTACTCATTTGCAAATAATGTTTAATTTTTACCAAATGTTTCATTTTAATACATGCAAAAATGATCAAAAACAATCAAAATATGCTAATGCACTTTTTATTGCAAATATATTGTTGCCCTTGATTCTGAGGGGTTATTATAAAAACATTTGAAATTCTCAATGGTAAAGTGGTTCTTTTAATAAAAATAATATTGAAAATATTAGCACCCTTTTGAATTGAAAAGGGCCTTAGAGATCATCTAGTTAAAACTCCTGATTTTATAAATGGGGCTACTGGGGCTCAGAGAGCTGGAGCAATTTGTTCACAGTCACACAGCGAATCAGTGGTGGATACCAGAAGATAACCCAGGGTTCCTGCTGTCCAGTTAGTGGATTTTTTTACTGAGCTACCTTTTCTCAAACAGGCTTAGTATTTGTATTTCAAATGTTTAGAACTGTATCCAGTTTTGTAATCAGTTAATTCTTATAAGTTATTTGGGCTTATATGGGGACTAACATACAGGGTGGGGTTGAGGGGCAAGAGGAAGGCTGCCAGACACATAGACAAAGGCAAAATGCAAAATTCTTTCATGAAACAGTATCTCCTAAACTACTATATTCAACCACCATCTTCATGATTTTTGATATTTATAGACCATTTATACTATTCATTTATTTAACTCTTTTTTCTTAAATCAACTTTTTAAGTGAAATAAATGCATGTTACAGAGGGACTTTAAATTACCATAGTAAATGGAAAGCCACAGTACAAGTTTTAAATAGAAGACAATGGTTTTCCATGGTCCTTCCAACAACAACAATAATAATGGAAACATACGCTGTTAATGGAATTCTAACAGGATACTGTTACTTATCAGAGGTTCTGTGTCTGGAACATGCTCTTACTTTCTTATTTAAAAAAAAAAAAGGATGGAATTTGGGAGATTAGCAAGTGTTAGAAGTGTTAAAGATGTTAGCATCCAACTAAGATTATTTTCCCTTGACATTTAAAGATAATTGAAAAGGAAATGACTTTCTCACAATATGATTCAGTGTCTTCAGTGTCCTGTTCCATCTAAATCACCTCCTGGACCATCAACAGTGCATGTCTCACACTTCGGATGCTGGGCTAGAATGAGACATCTCTGTTATTTAGGCCTCTGACACTTACATTTCTGACCAAGGAAACACAGAACAGGGAAGCTGAAAGAAATCTCACTGAGCATCTGAGCAATGTAATACAGGGGCGAAGGTACAGATTCTGGATCCAGCAGCCTGGCAGGCATCCTAATCTTGCCATTTAATAACTGTAAAAAAAGTAAATTAACTGCTCTGAGCCTCAGTCTCCTTATCTGTAAAATGACGATAATAACAGAACTTGTCTCAAAGGGTTGTGGTAAAGTTATCTAAGAAAACATGTAAAAAAAAATCAGAAACATTTACTGAGCACATTGTAAGTGCCAAGCTTTACATATATGATATCCTGAATCCTTGTAACAGCTTATAAAGGTAAATATTATTAATCTCATTTTATACTTGAGAAAATTGAAGCATAGGAAAGTTAATGATTCCCCAAAGCTAACAAGTGGCAGAACAGAAATTAAATCCCAGGTTTTCTTGCCTTCAGATTACATCTTCTTAGCAATTATGCTTTAGACATGGAGATACAATGGTTAGGGGGAGAGAGGCTATCTTAGATGGATGGGATGCTCTGAGCAAAAATGTCATATATAAGACCTACAGAGGTAGCAGTGAATTATTCAGTTAATTATTGTATTAGTTAGCTATTGCTGCAGATATGCTATGTAACAAACCACCTCAAAACTCAGTGGCTTAAAACAAGCTTGCAGATATTTCTTTCCACCAGACATTATTTGGTGCATGTCTCATCCGCACGTGTTTTCATCCTCCTTGGATTAGCAGCTACTTGGGACTGTCCTTCTCATGGTGGTTCACAGAATCTCAAAAGGACAAATCAAGCTCCACACGTACATTTAAAACCTTTGATTGTGTCACTTAGACATGGGATACAATGGTTAGGGGGAGAGAGGCTATCTTAGATGGATGGGATGCTCTGAGCAAAAATGTCATATATAAGACCTACAGAGGTAGCAGTGAATTATTCAGTTAATTATTGTATTAGTTAGCTATTGCTGCAGATATGCTATGTAACAAACCACCTCAAAACTCAGCGGCTTAAAACAAGCTTGCAGATATTTCTTTCCACCAGACATTATTTGGTGCATGTCTCATCCGCACGTGTTTTCATCCTCCTTGGATTAGCAGCTACTTGGGACTGTCCTTCTCAAGGTGGTTCACAGAATCTCAAAAGGACAAATCAAGCTCCACACGTACATTTAAAACCTTTGATTGTGTCACGTCTCTCCCCATCTTCCACTGTCCACAGCAAGGCACACAGCCAATCCCAAAGTGGAAGCAGGAAATTATACCCCATGGCAGGGGGAAAGGGAGAGGAGTGAACATTTGCTGGAAAATATTCTAATCTATCACCATTACGGTGTGGAATCTACCAAGGGGAGTGATGAGAATGAGCCCTGAGAAGATAAATTAGAGTCATAATGGAGCACCCTAAGTGCCTAAGGGTGTGAACCTGATCCTACAAACTACATGGAGTCACCGACGTTTCCAATGTGAAACCTGAATCTCATCCATTCTGTCCCATCTCCTTAGAGCTCCTTTGTTAACCAGGTCACAACAGTGTTAGTAAGTGGTCATTGCTAACTAATGCAGCCACCCGGGTAGAGAGCCTTACAAGCTGAAGCAAGCACCCTTACTGGAAATATTCAACAATGGTGGAGAGTTCAAACATCATAGCAAATTTTTAGAGAATGAATAACAAGGGAGCTACCTCTTAAATTCCATGGGCCAGACGACTGCCTTCTCTGCCTTGCCTGTGTCATCAGACTGAAGGTAGAAAAGGCACTGAGCAGAATCTTGTCTTAGCCAAGCCTGATGGCCTCTCTTCCAAAGATCTTGTCTCCTCTCTAGAAAAAACAGCACCCCTTTCATTCTCTATCCTCTTTTCATAGGACTTATCACTACCTGACATTATGCCATAAATTTGTTTGTTTCTTTACTCTCTCTCTGCCTAACTAGAATTCTGAGTTTCATGAGGCCAGAGACCTTGTCTGCTTTCCCTTCACTGTATCCTCAGCATCCAGAATAATGCCAGGCACGTGGAATGGCTCAGGAAATGTTTGGTGCTCAACTGCATAGATATTGTGCCACAGTTTTTCCATCCATTGTCTCTTCTAATCCTGACACACACTTCTGAGATTCCCACAGTTCAACAGCAGCCGATTTTTGCTGTCTTCAGCCCTACATTTGTCTTACTCATCCCAGATCTCCCAGTTTCTTTCGGTATTACTTGGGGTTCTTGATGGCAGATGAAAGAAAACAACTCCATTTAAACTTCAGTAGAGAAGAAATGTGGTGATGGGGTCTGGGGGCTTACAGAACTGATGGGAAGGCTGTAGGCATGGGTAGGGAGCAAAAGAGAGAGAGAGCACAGCTAAGCTCTTGGCACTGGAATGATCCATTTCAGATGTCCTGTTTTCCCCCTATACTCCTCGTTTACTCGTCCCACTGCTAAACCCCTAACCACACTGAAGCCTCACAAATAATTTCTGCCAAACCTGAACTTGGGCTACTCCTTCAAGATTCAAAAATCCTCTCCTTTGTAAAGGAAAATTGTCAGCCGCTTAAAAGAAAGTGGTAGCTCATATCTTGGCAAAATCTACAAGATATATTGTTAAGTGAAAAAAACCAGTATGGTAGTTTACATTTTTTTGGTTTGTTTTGGGGGGAAAATTGGTAGGTGTCTAATTACTGTTTACTTCACTGTTATATTGAAGTAAAAAGTTTTAAAACCACACACAAACACAAAAGGGCTTCGCTGGTGGCACAGTGGTTAAGAATCCGCCTGCCAATGCAGGGGACATGGGTTCGAGCCCTAGTCCAGGAAGATCCCACATGCCGCGGAGCAAAGCAAAAAAACGTATGCCTATGCTGGTGCATGTATCTACATGGATTTCCCTGGAAGCCTGCAAACCACCATGGGTATATGGTTTCCATTAAGTAAGAGAACCATGATTGGGAAACAGGGAGGAACGAGACATCCCCTTTACTGTACGTAAAGCAAATTTAGATCCTCTGAATTTTGTGTGTATATTACCTAATAAAAAGATGAATTTAAGGTGAGTTTTTAAAAATAAAAATAAATATAATTTAAAAAAGAATCACTATCTGGGCAAGAATATATGACAGTTCAGCTTATTTTTCATGTTTCGGCTTCTAGAAACAGGGGGAGAAAATATTTTTCTTCCTACTGCTTAGAGGGATGGGAGGGGAAAGGGGGAATTCTCCCTTAACCTTTTATGGTAGGTTCTCTACATATATGAATATCTGGATGCATAGCATCTGTGGTAGGTTTTATTAATGGCCCCAATTTTTTTACCTCTTCTGTATTCATAACTTTTGCCAAGTGAATTTTACTCCCTTCCATGAAAGGCAGAGTCCATTTTACTACCCCTCAAAATTGGGCTAAACCACTTGAATTGCTTTGGACCATGGAACAGGGGTGGAAATGACAGGGTGTCACTTCTGAATCTAGGCTTCAAAAGTCATCTCACGTTCCTATTTGCTTTCTTGAACCTCTATCATCTCCATGGGAAAAATCCCTGGCTCACCTGTTGGTCCAAGGAGGACAAGAAGCATATTAAGCAGCCCTTGTCAACTGCAGCTGGACCCAGCTGAGCAGAGCTATATGATAAATAAATGCTCATCACATGGTCTCTGTGATGTGTGATTGCTTGTTATGCAGCACTAGGTGACTGATACAGCAACAGAACTGAGAAATATCTGATGCAGGCACTACCTCTCCAAATGCATGGACTGGTTGACCTCCTGCCCTCTCTCAAAGGAAGAAAAATCACTGACATTCAGTAAACCCCTGTAATGTGACCTGCATTTTATCTTTTGATTCTCACATGATCCTATCACAGAGGCACTAATGTATCCCTTTTATAAGATAGGAAATAAAGGTCCAAACAAGTAAGCAATCTTCCCAAGTATATAAAGATGGTAAATGGCAGACTTTAGATTTTAAACAACTTATATTGGATGTCCTCTTTCACACACATCAAAAACGCTATTTCTTTAGTAGACACGGTCTAATACATACCTATTACCGGGAGGTCCTGTCCCTCTCTAACCAACCCATTTGGGTGGACATTAGAACAATCTTAGGACATAGCCAAAAATGGAGCTGCCAGAAGAGTGTCACGGGACAGAGTTTTCATATTCATCTCCAGAGAGTCATTCCCCAGGGAAGGCAAGATTCCCCTCTGGGGAGAGGGGCCTTGGGCAGTGTGCAAACTTCTGAGCTCAGAGCAGCCTCAGCTCATAAATCATTTGTGAGACAACAGCCTGCGGTATCAAGTTACTCCAGGCCCAATTTTGCCATCTCTGGATAAAAAACTGTGTTCTGAGCTGCAGGCTGAGAGCTAGGAACAATTTGCTGCTTTAAAGTGCTCAGGCTTCTTGTGTCATCCTTTGTTTCCAACGTTCTATAGCAGGCTTCTGCCTAGAAGGATAACAGGCCCACTCCCACTTTTCAGGTGATGTGCATATGCCTGCCGCCTCAAAATGGTCGGGAAGAAGCATCCCCTCCCTATGGAGCATCTGGGAATTCATGACCACCGACTCTTCCAACCATCAACTCATTTTCTCTTCCCTTCAGCTCAGGGAGGTCAGTTTTATTACCCTCATGTTTCCAAGGAGGAAACTGAGGCTCTGAGAGCATAAGAGAGTGGCTTCTGGCTCTACAACTGACAATCAGAAGATCTGGATTTAAAATCCTGGCTCCTGAAACCAAGCCAGGGACTTGTGCATGATGAGTGGCCACATGGCATGACAGCCCCTGAGATGCCACTGTCATGTGATCTTCCTTTGGAGATAAGCTTTGCCCTTTCTTAGTGGGCCTCGGAGAAAATGCAAATTGTTTGCCAGAGCACTTGATTAAGCCATCTCTATACCTGGCTATACATGACTTGATCATGCAGTAACAAGGGAGGAATGGACCTTAGAGGTGTGTCTGGACCAATTGCTTAATTTTATACCTGGAAGAACTGAGATCCCAAGGCCATGCAGGTAAGTCTGTACTAGAAACCCAAACTCGGATTTTCATATCATGACAGCAGCCCACTACCCTTCTTACAGCACCAGTCTGAAGCAAAAAGTACTACAAAAAGTTTGTATTATAGAGCTTCACCAAGCCCTCTCTGGTCCCCTCTCTCATTATATCTCCCCTTGTGAAACAGACAAGGTGGGCTTTTGTTTCTCCATTTCCCAGACAAGGTGATGGACAAGCAGAGAGATAAAGTACCTTGGATTGAAATACTCCAGATCTGAGCCAGTTGCTAGAGATCATGGAAAAACCAACCACTTCATTTTCAAAGGAAGCTTAGTGAGATTCACTGATATTTATATTCTACATGCATTTATTGCATGGGATTACGTGCCATTTACCATGTTGGTGCTAGCATAATAAAACACACATGACTTGGTGCCTGCCCTCATGGATGTTACATTCTAACCAAGGAAGCAGATGTGAAGTCTATAATTATATAAGTAATTATACAATGAAAATTCCGATAAATGGAATGAAAAAAAAACCATAGGAGGTCATAAGAGCTTTTCATGCTGTTGGTGAGGAGGACTGACTTTTTCTAATGGGTCAGGACACATTTCTCTTGGGGGTTCTGGAAAGAAGAGTGAGTGTTCCCTAAAGGGAAGAAGAGAACAGCAGGTGTAGATGTCCTGACATAGGAAGGAGCAAGTTGCATTAGAGCAGCAGACAAAATGCCAGAGTGAGTGGAACACTGAGGATAAGGTGGGGGTGGGTAGTGAGATGAGATGGGGGTTAGGTAGGGTCAAATGCAGGTCTTTCTTGGGTCAGAGAAGGATTGTGACTCTCATTCTAGGAGTCAAAGGAAGCAAGTGAAGATTTTAAGAGTTGAGCAAAATTATCAGTCCTGTGATTTAAAAATTAAACAACACATTCTTCCTCTAATGTCAAGAACAGAAGGGCACCAAGCGAATGGGTTGCCGTCTTTGACTAGTGAAGAGGCAGTGAGAGAGGTGAAAAGTGGATAGATTTGCACTACATTTTGGATGTAGATGCAATAAGATTTGGTGATTGATGACTTGGGGTGGCAGAGGGAAGAGAAAATAAAAGCTGTGAACAATGACTCCCAAGCTTCTGGCACAGGAAATTAAGTGATGAACAGAGATAAGAAACACCAGAGGCAAAGAAGCAAAAGGGAATGCGTCTGAGGCTGGGTAGGAAGTGAAGAATTCAGTTTGGGATGTGTGGCATGGTTAGGTCAACAAGTCATGAATTTAGACCTCAGAGGGAAGTCTGGGCTGGGGAGATAAATTTGGGAACCATCAGATATAGATGGTTCTTAAAGTCATGGGAATGGTTTGGATTTCCTACAGAGGAAGTGAACAGTGGGAAGAGCAGAGCACAGTAAAGCAAAGCTGAGAATCCAGGAGACGAGGAGACTCAGGATCAAGCTCTGGGGACCTCAGCATTTTAGACAGAAAAGTAGGCGCTGATAGTAGAAACTGAGAATGAGTAAACAGCCAAGCAGGAGAAGAATCAAGAGAGGATTCCATGAAGAGTGGCTAATGTTTCTTGAATGGTAGAGAGGCCAACTGAAATGAAGACCTCAGAATACGCTTTAGATTAAGACTCATGGAGGCGGCTGGTGAATCTAGGATGGAGTGATAAGGCAGAAATCTGTTTGGAGTGAGTTGAAGACGGAATGACGTGGGGAGGAAAAGAAACTGCATGCTAGACAATGTTTTTGAGAAGTTTGGATGTGAAGGAGGGTAGAAAAATTGGTCAGTAGCTGGAGGGAAATATAACATTAGTTTATTGGTATTGCTACATTTGCTGTGTGACCTTGAGCAAGTCAACTAACTCGGTTTATACATACATGCACAAGGGAAATAATAGAACATGTTTGCATATTCTATTATTTGTGCTGCGATGAACCACAGATGATGGAGATGACGCAGAACAGAGGTCGGATGACAAATGGAGATGGTGGGAAGTCAGGGAGTACAGAGCACAGGCAGGGGGAGTGGTCCTCGGCCAGGGAGGGACTGTTCTTACATTGGAGAAAAGATGTCAAGGATGGGAACAGATACAGGGAGGTTTCCTATGTGAGTTCGTAGAAATCTGGCCTGGGAGGCCACTTGTGATTCTAAATCTAGTTTGTATGAAAAATCAAGAAGGGGACTGTGGGAGACCTGAGACAAATGTGACTGCCTTAGGAGTTACTCCTCCAGGCAATGTGGTGGGTCCATGTTCTGTGGATGGAAGCCCGGGGCCAGACTCTGGACGCTTGAGACATACAGGTCAGAGTACGGACAGAGCATCAAGATCAGAGACAAGACAGCATCAGATCAGGTTCAGCTGGGTGGGCATGCATGGTGGGACTGCAGAAGCAAGGCGCATTGGTGTTCAAGTGATTAATCTCTTCCTCCATTACTCTAAATGAGCTAAACAAATCCCTTGCTGGGGATTGCTGTCACACTGATGTTCCGCATGCAAATCATTCCTAATGAGCAGGGCACAGGGCTGGTCCCCTGGTTTGTAAATCCACTCATTTCACAAAACATTGTCCTAGTCACATATTTCTGTAACACAATCCGTTGGCAGATGAGTTGTTAAATGAAATATTGACCATTCAGAACTGCTTTTGGAATGTGCTATCTCACTCACGGCGAGACACTATGCATGCAGTGGACTCAGGATTGGATGACTTGGGTTCATGTCCTCACTCTGACCATTTTCCCTTTTCTAAGCCTCTATTTTTTTTGTGCATGAAATGAGGGGTTTGGGCTAGACCAGTATTTCCAAAGGGTGTGCTGACATATTCATGATTTGCAAAACAAATTTTTTAAAGATTCCATGATAAAATATTGTGGAGAAATCTGGGGTTGAGAAGTTCAATAAGTTTTCTTTGTTTTTTTTGTTTGTTTGTTTTACCGTGGGACAGCTCAGAATCAGCTGGGCTTACTCAATCAATGTTAACTTGCATTATGAGTATTTGGTCAAACAGGCATTTTTTAAAATGGAGGAACTTGTTGATCAAATCTTCTGGAACTGCTAGACCAGATAATGTTGAAGATTCTTCCAAACACTTACCTGCCTGTAACTATAAATAATCAGTGGGAATTAGAGAAAGAAAACTACAAAAAGCTGAATGGGGTCATATTAACTGATTTCAAGGACAATTTATTGGGCACCCTATGCCAGGCATTATTTTTTCTACTTTCTCCTTCACTTCTCCTGAATTCAAAGGAAGTAAAATTGGAAGAGAAAGGATATTTAAGACACCTAATTGATTTTATTGTACTAGATTCTATTGTTTATTGTATCTATTGTACTGAATTGAATGTTCTCAGTGTTCTCAGCAGAGCTTATTGAAACTCACGTGATCCCTAAGCCTCTTAGCCACATCCCTGTTATCTGGTGTCCAGCGTCAGCTGGAATATTTCCAGGGGCATGGAACTCTTTATCTTCCAAAACTACCCACTCCCTTCTGGGCAACATTTTCTTAGAAAATGCCAGAAGTTCCTCCCAATGTTTCTAAAGGGACCAAGTGTGATCACTGCAGTTCCTTCCTCTTGCTGGGCCTCTGCGTCCTCATGTGGAAACCTAAGGAGCTACGGAACTCACCTCTAAGTCACCTTATGGTCTTCGCACTCTTGGGTTCTAAATGTGGACAGGTCCTAAGGTGTAAAACTGGGGACACTGCTGCACAGTGACTATGAAGTCCCAGTGCAGGAAATATTAAGAAATACACTCTACCTATATATATCCCTTAAGGCTGATCCAAGAATATCTTACCCAAGAGGAGGTGAAACTTCCTGTGACAATAAGCACACAAAAAGGGCAATAATCCTGAGTTCTAGGCCCTCCTCTCACCAACTAACTGTGTGACTTGTAGCAAATAGTTATGGACTGGTTGTATGTGTCCCCTCAACATTCATGTATTGAAATCCCAATCCCCAATGTGACGGTATTGGGAGGTGGGACCATTGGGAGATAATTAGGTCATGAGAGTGGAACCCTCAAAAGTGAGATTAGTGCCCTTAGGAAAGAGACTCCAGAGAGCTCTCTTGCCCTCTTTCTGTTGTGAAGGATACAAGAAGTCATCGTTCTGCAACCAGGAGGTGGGCCCTCACCAGACACCAAATCTACCAGCAACTACATCTTTACAGTTTCCCCTCCAGAACAGTGAGAAACAAATTTCTGTTGTTGACAAGCCACCCTATCTGTTGTTAACAGCTCAAACTGACTAAGATACAAGTTAACCCCCTGAGCTTGCTCACACACTTGTAAACTGAGAGTCATGTCACTGTGACAGCTAAGGTCCCTTCTAGCTGTAACATTCTATCTGCCTCTGAGTCCAGAACTCGTTCTTGAAGGAATTTGGTAAATAAGGAAGAAAAGAAATGCTCTCCCAAGTAGAAGAAACACAAGAAGCCTCAGGAATTGTCACATGATTAAACCTTTATGATGGACAGTAGAAAAGCCTGTTCTGAGATATAGAAAAACAGTCATACCTAACAACAGTTAATAATAATTTTTCAGTGATTACTTATGTCATTTACACTCTATTATTCAACATATTACTCTATGGCAGGCACTGTGCTAAGTTCTGTGGATATAGCAATGAATAAGACAGAAACAATTCCTGTTCCTGTAGAACCTATGTGTGTGCGTGTGTGTCAGGGCAGTGGGAATAGATAGTAATCAACTGAATGAATGAGCAAGATGACTTGAAATAGGATAGTGGTGAACAAATAGATTTGATTGCTATGATAGCAACCCCAAACCACATTAGTATATACAAGATAAAAAGTTTATCTTTAATCATATAAGAGCTCAGACATGCGGAATCCAGAGAGCTGGTATGATGGTTCCAGAGCGTCAGGAAAACTGGTTCCTTCCTTCTTGTTGCTCTGTCGTCTTAGGGCATTTCGCTTGTTTGCTTAGTTAAAGATGGAATCATCACTTCCACATTCTAGCTAATAGGAAAGAAAGGGCATACTTTTCTCTTTAAGAGTAAGGTTCAGAGTGGCAAACTTTGCTTCTGTTCACATCTCATTGGCCAGAGCTTGTCAGATGGTGATACCACCTGCCAGGATGCCTGGGAAATGTAGGCAGCCACTCCTTAGCAAAAAATTAAAAGTTTTATTACTATAGAAGAAATAAAAAGTAGATATTGAGGAATACCTAGCAATCATTTTCATAAATAATGATAAGTAATACAAAGGGTTTATCAGCCAGATTAGGCTAAGTGACGCTACAGTAACAAACAACCCCCAAATCTTAGTGGCTTAAGATTTATTGTTGCTTATGCTGCATCACGGTTCTAGAGGATAAGGGGATCTCTTCTCATCATCATCATGTAGGAACTCATCTTGAGTATGCCAGTTACCATGCCAGATGGAAAGAGATCTCTGGAAGGTCTTTCATTGGCAATTAAATGCTCAGAATAATTAACATTATTTTTGTCCACGTTTCATTGGCTAGAACTAGGTGCATGGTCTTACCTAACAATAAGTAACCAAGAGTGTCATCTTATCCAGTCTACGGAAGGAGAAAGAACTGCAAACATGTGGTAAATAGCACTGCTCACTACCTGGAAGGATAATGGGACAGAGTGACTTGAATAGGGGGTTTACTTTAAATGGCCACAGAAAGCTTTTCTGAGAAGTTATTGGAGCTGAGACTTGAATGATAAGAAATAGGTCATAAGCATTTGAAGAGTCTGTGGAAAGAGCACAATTTTTTTAACTCAAGTGGTTGCTATGTAAAGGGGTAAAAAAAGAAGTAAGAAGGTCAATTGACAAGTGTTTATCACCTCAAGGCAAACTTAATGGGTAAGCATTATTACCATCCCAGTTTTAGAGATAAATAGGGGCACAGAGGAGTTAAATAATTTACCCCAAATCACATAGCTAGTAAGCACCAGAATTTGACCTTACGCAGTGTGACTCAGCAGTGAAGCTTGTAACCACCAAGTTATACTGTCTGTCCTAGCCTCTGAGGTTGACCCTCTCTACTGGAAGACAGTATGTCTGGGATTAGCTAACTAGACTATGACCTAAATTGGGGGTGGGGCACAGGAAGGTGCCAAAGGAGCCCATCAGAGGACTGCATAGCAATGTGGGGTTGTCAAGAGACTTCTCAAAAAAAGGCTTTCTTGTGAGTACATGTTTGTTAAGTGGAGAGGGAGTAGAGGACACACATCCTTAGCAGAGGGAACAGCATGTGTAAATGATCACAGCCTGGAAATGTAGCTGGAGAGAAAGCGATACAGAGAGGGAGTGGCTGGGAATGAGCCTGAAAGGTTGTTTGGGATCTGTTTTGCTCACCAACAGTAATGAAGAAATTCATCAATTATTCAAACTTCTTTCCAATTACAATCTCTATCACAATGTGCTCCTTTTACTATAGCAAAAATTTTTACTATAGCAAAGACAGCTTCCAGAGTATTTCTGGAGACTGTCAGCATGAACAACAGTAACACAGACCCACTGGTGCAACGAGAAGGAAGCAGGGGCTGAAATGGAATTTGACTCAGTCTTCAGGGGAAAGAAAATAACCCAGGAGTAAAACACGAGAACTTGTGAGCCCACTATATGTCCTTCAGCCTTATTAACTGCTGCTCCTGGCTTGTATGGTGAGGCTGGGAAAGAAACTCACAGTTGGAATCAGCCAACTTGGGGATCACTGGACGAGGGCAAAGAGGGAGCTATCCTGGACCACAGGCAGATGCCACAGACATCAGAGGAATCTGGCAGAATACAGGGAACCCCAACAAGCTTACCCTGGCCTCCAAGGTTCTATAGGAAACTGCATCCAGCTTCTAATCTGACTTTGTTTCCTAGCACTCTCCCTCACCCTTATTGCACCGCAGCCTTGCTGGCCTTCTAATGACTCCTTGACATTCCCCATGTGTCCCGATCTCAGTGCCTTTGCCCTTGGCCTCCTCCTCCATCCAAATTAGCACCTCTGATGTTTTTCCCTAGTTTATGGTCTTCATAACACTTACCACTGCCTGATATTACCCTGTACATTTGTTTTCCTGTTTGTCTCCCAATGGAATATAATCTTGATGAAGACATTGCCTACCTTCTTAGCTGTTATATCCCCAAGACTTAGAACAGTATCTATCACATAAAGTGTTCATTACATATTCATAGAATGAATGATGGTTAGTCAAATGGCAAAACAGGTAAAAGCAGGGGCTTGATCATAATGGAACATAAAAACAACCCAGTTACTGAAACAGGGGTAAAAATAGAAACTGAAATTAAGCCAACATAAAGGAATGCCACTTAGTGGCTGGTCTGAGGCTCCTTCCATGGATTTTACATAGAGCTCAGGGTCTGGTCAAGCCCTGAGATGGGCCCTAGAGTTCCCTGGATTGGAGATGTGTGGGTCTAACGTAGATGACTGTGGTTCTCCTTTGTGGATCTTCCCCAATTCAATTCACTTTCATCTGAAACCTTTGAGGGGGTGGAGGGAGGATCCACCCTGGTGCCAAAAATCTACCTCCAATGCCTCACCCACCTCCTATAGAGCCCTTCCTTCTGGTTTTAGACCTTGGTGATGAGATGACTGTTATCATAAACATCAGAGAAACCAGAGCCAGGCAGCTGGCAGCATCCCTTAGTATGTCATTCTGCCCACCCTGCAGTTTGCTAAGAGCCTGTCGGCCAGTTTGCTGTTCCGGTGGCAGGCCCAATTATCTCCATATCACAGCAACGAGCATCCAGACCACATACCTTGACAAGCGCCACAGCTCATTAGGACGATTATACACTCCAGGGGCTCCCCGTGGTGGCTCGAGTCTGTGAAATGGACCGGAGCCGCCCTTGGCTTTCTGAGGTCCCCACCCCAGGACTCCTGCAACCCTTATCCCACACAACCAAGGAGCAACTATATGAAAATGAATTTCAGTCGTAAAATCACCAGTGTGCACTACGTCTGAAAGAGCTCTGGATCTGGGGGACCAAGATTTGGGACCTGGCCCTTCCTCTGCCCTTGATGTACTGTGTGACCTAAGGTGAGTTACTGAAGATCTCTGGGCTTGGTTTCTCCTCTGTTAAGTGAGGCCCAAGGGTGTCTGCCCTACCTCCCCAAGTTGTTGTGAAGATTATTCATGAAACTTTATATGTTCTGTTGATTATCCTTTGTGATTATTTGCAGGGGGATAAGGGCATGAGAGGTCAATGGGCTGCCATTTGCCTTTTCCTTGGGAATCCAAACTAATATTATTACATAACACTTTCCTCACAAGAATAATGTCTCCTTATTACAGAGACTTTCAGATTTAAGTTCCCAGGTAGAGCAATTTATACCAGTTTTTAATAAAAGCATTGGCCACTGATCCAACTTCCCTCTTTCAAACCATATTTCTTTCCACCCTCCACACAAGTCTTCATTCCTGGGTTAAATAGTTGATAGGATAAGGTTATTACACTAATACGTGGATATTAAATATGATGTCTCCTCTACTTAGCACGTGTATATTTTAATATAATTTTTTTTAACATTAAACAAGGAATGGTACTAAGAGCAGGCTTTCAAGCACAATGATCTATGATTGGGAATTCAAGGAAGGTAACCAGCTACAAGTATAATACCTTTACTCCTCAAAGTAAATGCAATTTCATAGAGAATCATCCCCCCAAAACTTTTCTGCCATACCTTCTGTTACTAGGCTCAGAGTCTCAGGTTCTTTATTATCCACCATAGTCCAGATAGGAAGTGCCACAGAAAGCCAACCACAGAGGAGAGAGGACAAGCTTGGTTATTCATTAGAAGGTCTAGAAGGTTATTAAAACTGGATGCCTAATTATTTCCCAAAGTCCTCTTCACTCCCTGATTTCTACTGACTCCTTGTCTGCTTTCCAGAAACACAGCCTCAGGCCCCACCACTCCTGGGAATGTGTCCTGGTGGGATAGGTGCTGGCCTGGGAGTCAGCAAACCTGGTTTTGAAGCCTGGTCCTGCCACCTTCGTGACCTGGTCAAAGTCACTGACCCTCCATCACACTTCACCCTCCCCGTTCCTGAGCTTCAATTCCCTCACTAGACAATGAAGAGGGTCAGGGAGGTGATGTCCAAACCTCTTCCAGCACCATATGATCCAATACATTCTCCACTGATTTCATTTCAATTCATCTCAATTCAATCCAATTTGTTATATTTCAATTCAATTATCTCCATTTAGTATAGTAATTCCATTTCATTCAGTTCAAGTCAATTCAAATAAACTAAATTCCACTGACTCCAACTGGATCCATGATTTCCTGGTCTCCTTAGCAATTTCTAGGCCTTGAGAATCTAGGACTGAGACGAGGGGAGGAGGGGTGGGCAGAAATCTGTCCATGGCCTCCATCCAAGTCTGAGTAAAGTTACCACTGGAGTGAATACCTTCAGTCTTTAGAGAAAAAAGCACTGGAAAGAATGTAGGATTAGGAATGCAATGTGGTCTCGTGTAGCATATGAGGTCCAGCACCCATAATAAGCAGTGAATGAGTGAACAGATGTCCATGGGAATGAATATAAAACCCCTCTTTTCTCCAGATCTGGCTTTCTCTGTGACCTTGACCGAGTCACATCACCTCCTAAACCTCAGGAGGGAGCTAAAGGCGCTGCACTCGGCAGCCCAGACCTAAAGCCCTTGGGTTGTGTGTCCTCCCAGCTCTCCTGGCTAAGCTCAGAGTGCGCCTCCAAGGAGGACAGCTGGGAGGACAATGCGCCATGACTGACTCTGGCAGCTTCCCCAAGGGCAGGGCGGCAGGCGAGCTGGTGGCGCCCTGATTGCAAGGCCCGTGGTGAGCTGAGAGGGGTTGATTAGCTCCGGCCTCTTAAATCAAGTGGCTCCAACATTTCCCCCGGTGTGCACATCCCTCCCCTTGGCTCCTGTCCCCCGAATCGTATGTTCTGCTTCCAGTAGCAGCCACCCTCCTTAATCTGAGGTCCTCCTTTGTTTTCCCTTAAATGACTTGTAATTTAAGAAGTTAAAAAAGAAAGAAGAAAAATGTCTAGGGCCTACTCTACCCCTGATGGAGTTCTCTGATCTTCATTAAATCCTCATGACCACCCCCAGGAGATGCTGTTATTACCACCCCCAGTTTATGGATGATGCAACCAAAGCTCAGAGAGGGAAGCCACTGACCCAACATCACACAGCCAGTAATTGCCAAAACCTTCAAAACCAGAGGAGATGTAATTATGAACAACAGGGTAGCAGGTATGCCATGATGCCAGCTCACTTCTCCATCTTCCTCAGTCCCTTGTGTGCCCTGTGAGACCTCAAGCCTCCATCTATTCCCATGGCCTTTGGATTCCGGTCAGCCTGCCTTCCTGGGTTCTCTCCCAGGATTGGCAGCTAGATCTATCATCGCAAGCCAGAGCCAACTCAGCCCGGGAAGCAGGGTCCAGCTCTGAACCTTGGTCCATCTTGTTGGTGTTGAGGCCACGCCCCATTTGGTCAAGAGCTAGGCTACTTCCCAAGTCTACTGCAATGGGAGTCAAGTGAGCAAGGCCCTGGGGCAAACTGAGCAGAACGTAGGCAGACTGCTTTCTCCACCACTCCCAGAATCTTTACATTCTCAGGCACCCAATTGCAAAGGGTCAGCGCCTAAGGGACTCCTACCTTTCTCTCACCACAACCCACCAAGTCAGAGTCTCTCCCCTCAAAGCTTTCATATCTCTGCAACAGAGGATGGAGGCTCATAGGTTAATCAGATAACCCTGTCCATCCTAGAGCTACTCACTTTGTTATCTCTTCTTGGTAATTTGATTCTTTAAGCAAGTTAAACAAATTTAAGACACTTAGAGAGGAAGGAAGGGGATAAAACAACCAATGTTGATTAGGTACCTTCTATGGTGGTTCTCAAACTTGAGTGTGTATAAGAATCCCGTGGGGTGACTTTAGAAAAGGCTAATCCGAGGACTCACTTCCAGAGATTCCCATTCATTCATTCATTGTGTTCTTTTATTTCTACTCACCAAGCACTGTTCCAGGGACTGGAGGCGTAGCAGCAAAAAGTCCTTGCCCTTATGGAGTTTACTGGAAAGGAAATGGAGAAAACAGACGGTATGGAAATTAGTAAGTATACTGTATATCAGGTGGTAAAAGTTTGGAGGAAATATGGAGCAAAACAAGGGGTGAAGGGCTTCCCTGGTGGCGCAGTGGTTGAGAGTTCGCCTGCCGATGCAGGGGACACGGGTTTGTGCCCTGGTCCCGGAGGATCCCACATACCGCAGAGCGGCTGGGCCCGTGAGCCATGGCCGCTGAGCCTGTGCGTCCGGAGCCTGTGCTCCGGAACGGGAGAGGCCACAACAGTGAGAGGCCCGCGTACCACAAACAAACAAACAAACAAACAAACAAACGAGGGGTGAAGAGACTGTAATAGAAGGAGATCTAGGGTCTGTACTTTAAACAGGTACTTTGGGGGATTCTAATGCAGGAATCTAACGGACACTGAAAAACACAGGCTTACTCTATGTCAAAATCTTTAGATGGAGATTTAATTTAATACTCACACCAATTAAGATGGTTATTGCTGTTATAATTCACATTTAACAGATGGGAAGACTGAGGTTCAAAGAAAAGAAAAGTTTGTGAAAGTCATCACAGCTGATAAGCAGCAGAGCCTGACTTCAGAGCCTGTTCTTTTCCTATGCAATGTGTTAAAAAATGGTGAAAACTGCAAACAGCATGGCCAGCTACAGAGGGGCATTGTCCTCATCATCCTTAGTGTTGTCAAACCTTCCCTGTTTGCAACGCACAGTCTCACCCTTTGTCTCTTTTGAGGTTCACGACTCTGAGAAGGAGAATGTGGTCCCTGTTTCTCCCCTTGTACCCCAGCCATGTAGGCATGCAGTCTCAGAAACTGACAACACCTTACCCAAGTCCATCAGGTAAAGTACATCTGCCCTAGAATTGGGAAATGGTATACGGACATACTCGGGGAGACCCTTGAGTATCTAAGTGCCCAAATGGAACTTTGGGCTTTCTTTACTCCCCTGGGTTACCCAATCTGTACAACTGGCTGTTAGTTTTGGTTCCCTGGACCCCAGCCTGCTGCAGCTACTTTCCTATTGGCTCAACCTTTCCCCTGAATAAACAACCAATAGATGACGTCAGCAGATAACACAGCAACAATAATAATAACAATAATAATAAACACTTAGGACAGTGGTTGCCACATAGTAAGCACTCAATAAATATTTGTTTCATAAGGGGTTGAATGAATGAATAATTATAACTGACATCTGTTAAGTACTTACTACTTTCGAGATGCCATGTTAAGCACTTCTTAAATTTAATTCTCACAAGAGCCCTATGAGAGAGGTACTATTTTTTATTACCCTGTTTCACATAAGAGTGAACTGAAACTTGGAAAGGTCAAATTATTTGCTCAGGTTCACAAAGCTAGGACACAGTCAAGCTTGCATTTGAACCCATGTCTGTCTGATTCCAAAGCCCATGTTCTCAACCATGATCTATCATCAGGAAACTAGATTATATGGTCATAATCTGCTCCCTGATCAGCTTCACCCATCACCACTGCCTGGAGAACTCTGCTGCATTACAGGATACGGTAGATTAGGTTGTCTTGAATAACAGCCCTGACTCAGATCAAGACTGGGCTTTCTCCACCATATTGACCTTTATACTTTAGACTCTTGGAAAGCTCATTTTTAGGCCAATCATATAACTAATGAGTGCCCTTTGGCCCTAATCCTGTCAGCTTCTTCAGTCTCCTCATCAACCTAGTCTGATGCCCCAGCGCAGCTCACAGCTGGCCCGATTGATGGTGGTTTTATAACATAGCTGAAAAAATCTTTAAAACTCCATCTATTGAGAGGTGGATCTACGTCCTGACCCCTGAATGTGAGTAGGCTTATGACTACTTTAACCAAGAGAGTAGAAAGAAGTGTTGCCATGTGACTTCTGAGACTAGATCATAAAAAGCCACACAGCTTCATCCATTCTTGGAGCCCCTGAGCCAACATGTAAGAAGTTCAAATACCTGGAGGCCACCGTGCTGTGAGGAAGCCCAATCTACATGGAGAGTTAAATGTTGGCACTCTGGTCAACAGTTTCACAATGAGCCCACCTTTGAGTCATCCCAGCCCAGGTGCTAAACAAAAAGGCTCCAGACTTTTTGAATCTTCCCAGATGAGGCACCAGACATTGTGAAGCAGAGACAAGGCATCTTCACTGTGCCACCAACTTCCTTATCCACAGAATCTACAAGCATAAAATAATGGCTGTTGTTTTAGGTTACTAAGTTTTGGGTTGGCACGTCACACAGCAGTGGATAACTGGAACACCATCTACGTGGTCTAGTCCAGCAGTGTAGTATAATAGTTAAGTGCACAGGCTCTGGAGTCACATAGAACTGGGTTTGAATTCTATGTTATGCCATTTTCTAGACTACGTAAGTTATTGGACTTCTTTGACTTTTATTTACTTCTCTTATATGAAAAATAGTAATAATGATAGTATTTCAATCCAAGGACTATTATGCAGATTAAAGGAGATGGTGTATGAGAAATCTTAGTGCCTAGTATGTAGCAAGCACTCTGTAAATATTGGCTCTGATTGTTTTTACTGTGTGTCTTATTAACTGCAGTTATGATGTTAATACTTTATGGATGAGGAAACCAAAAACTGAGAAGTGAAATGACTTCCCCAAGGTCACAAAACCAATCAGACTTTCTAATTCCAAGTCCAGAGCTTTATAGCTTGTCATGTCACCACAGACACAGACAGCTCCAGGTGGAGTCAAATGTTTCCTGAGGGCCTTGGGAGATGAGAAAAACACCACTGATCTTTGAACCATTAGGAGGCACCAAAGGAGACATGGAAGAACTTCTCTCTGTGTTCCCACCTTCACAAAGCCCCGAGCACCAAACTGGAGGGACATCTTCCAAACATATTCCCAAATCAGCTTCTCTTTAAAACAAAGCTAAAAAAAGATGTGGCACTCTAAATGCCATCCCTTCACATGCTGGTAAGCAGCTTATTCAGCCCAGTGTGTGGCCACCTTAAGAGCTGAGAGGAGAGAGCCTGCTGCTGGAAGTTATCTCTGGGGCCTCTGGGCGGTGAGTGAGTCACTGGGATGATGGGGAGAGGGAGGCAGGGGAGGGACAGGGGACCTGCTCAGGAGTCCCTGTAGGGGTGACACGCGGGGTGAGGTGGGGAGACACAAGGGTTGGGTGTGCATTTTCATGGGCATAGAAACTAGAAGTTTTAAATTTGAGAGCTGGAAGGTGGCAAAGCGTTTTGTCCAACTCCCAACATTTTACAGATGAGAAAACCAAAGACTTGGAGGAACGGGGATAGAGGAAGCTTGTAAAACTTAAAGTCCCCCTACATGAATTGGTTTTAAAAAGCTTCCTTAGTAGCCCAACCACATATTTCCTGGGTCTATGTAATACAGGTGGTATCTCTTTTTACAGATGAGAAAACTGAGGTTCTGGAGAGGAAGCATCATACTGAAGTTCACACAAGTTAGCCTGGAAGCTAAACTTAGAGCCTAGTCTTTAGATCCTGGATTTTGTCTACTTTAGCCCCATACACTTTCCCTCCCCCATAAACCTGGAGTGAGAGATTAATGAGGCCACTACTTTACCGCCCAGAAATTCACGGGGCAAGAGTGTCTTTCCTCTGTGATTACAGGGGATGTGTCAAGTTATCAGAGAATTAGAGACACAGATGTCTGCTGAGAATGGGAAAAACAGAAAAAAAAAGTGTGAAAATTAAATAGAAAAGATGAATTTTTAAATGGGTTTTGAGAAGAAAAAACCAAAGAACAAAAGCGTAAAATAATGTTCCAGCTGGTGTAAGGTATAAAGTTGTGTAAAGAAAGGGGCAAGGGCTTAGGATACCACAAGATCCAGATTCCCCTCCCAGGCTGGACCTTTACCAGCCAGGCATCCTCAGGTAGATCATTAAAACTGCTGAGTCTCTATTTCCTCATGTGTATGATGGGAGTAAAAATAACCTCTTTATACAGTTGCTTTGAGGATTAAACATAAAACAGCTAACATGTAGGAGGTCTTCCGTAACTTTTCTCCCTAAAGGAAGGATCCAAGACTCTAAACAGTACTCCTTAGTCCCAGGTTCTGTGAAAAAAATGAGACTTCTGGGTGGAGAGTATGTAACAGTCTTGCTGGACCCCTATTCTCATCTTCTGCAGTGGATAACAACTGAAGCAGCCACCTAGCTCACAACCCGCTCCTCCCCAACTTTGGGAATGTCCTTAGTATACAGAGATAGAACCCTGGTGGGCATGCCTTGTTGTTCAGCCCTAGTCCCAAGCCATAGCTAACTGACCCGGAGGTAAGCCCAGCAAATAAACCGGGTCACTCAGAGGCTTCCCTGGGACTTTCACACCAGTCTCTCATCTCTGGTGGGAGTCGTGGAACATGAGTAATGAGAACCACAGGAGGCTGTCATGTTCTGTGCCTCAGAGAGGAAGCCAGAAGAGAACGGAAGTGACCTACAGAAATGAGAGACACGAGGAGAGAGGCAATGTGGCTGTGTGTAGCCCCTGATTCCTGGTGTCCTTGTGATCCAAACACACCTCTCACCCAAGGCTTGCAAGATGCCCCAGTGTCCTCTAGTGAATTAGTCTCTTCTTGTCTAAGCATTTCTGCCCATTGGATTGAACTGGGTGATCATTAAGTCCTGCCCATCCCTTAACCAGTGGTGGTTCTTGAATGTGGACTAAATACCTTCTGTACTCTCATCTTGGGACCCCAAGAAGTAAGGACAAGGGAGCCTTTCAAGATCCCCGGATAATAAGCCAGAGATGAGGAATTTCTAACAGAGCTTTCATATCCACCTCCCTTTGACTTGGCCTTCAATCCTAAACCTAAGAGCATAAGTAATACACTTTTCCCTA
>NW_006789698.1:294187-316687 GCF_000442215.2 Lipotes vexillifer
TCCCTACAATTCAATGGTATTTCGAACTTTATAGTGCTCTTTATTATAGAGGGAGACTTATAAGACCCCTACCTGGAGGCATTATTCTTTTGTCACTTTTATAGAAGTTATAAGATGCACTTGTCCTTCCTGGCTTAAACCTCCATCTTCTTCAGGGAGCCTAATCCTGGAAGAATCTGTAGCATCTCCACCCCTAGGTCAATCAAGGCTTAAAGTAAGAGTTTCAAGTTCTGGGGTCCTGACTCGTCCGTTGCCTCTCAAGTCAACAACCTCTCTTCTGAAGCAGGAGGTTAGTGGGCCCACACTATCAATGCACTCCTAAAATAGCCCATTGGGCTTGCCTGTGGGAAACCCTGCCATTTGATTCACATGAACAGTGTTTCCAGCACCAATAGTGAGCCAATCTGGTGACATCACAGGAGACAAGATCAGAAATGCAAAATACATGACCCAAGGCCCCTAGTGTGTTCCCTCCCATGTGGGAAGAAGGAAGGCACGGACACAAGTAGTGGCAACCTTCCAGGGAATACGCTATAATCCAGGTAGGCACGAAGTTATCTGAGGAAAGGGAACAGCAAATTGCCTCTAGGAGTTCTGAGAAGGCTTGCCAGACAACATAGGAGCTGAGTCTTCAATCAGCTCAGCTCCTTCACAGCTCTGGAACTTGGGCAAGTGAATTGATCTCTGGGATGTCAGTTTCCTCCTCTGTAAAATGGGAAAAATGATAGTGGCTCCCTTGCAGGCTTGTTGTGTGGCTTAAGTGAGTTAATACATGTAAAGTGCTTACAGTGGTGCTTGACACAGAGTAAGTAGGCAAGCCCATTAGCTCTTACCAGCAGCATCAACACTGAAAGGTTAATATGAGTGTATCAGAGAGACAAGCAGGGGAGGGTGTTATAGACAGAGGGAAGGGCACAGAGGTGTGTCAAAGCAAGTTATGCGTGGAGTCTGGCAAGTTATCCTTGGTGGCTGGAAAGTCAAGTGTGTGGGCGTGTCAGGAGCTGACCTAACGTTTTCAGTAAAGGGTCAGATGGTAAGTATTTATTTAAGCTTTGTAGCCCAAGAGACAATGTCCTCAACTCTTCAAGCAACCTTCTCAAGAGAAGACTAACTGTGCCTCAGTTTACCTCTAAATATGTAAAAGCCATTCCTTGTTCATGGTGCGCACTGGATGTGGGCTGCATTTGGCCTGCAGGCCATAGTTTGCCAACTCCTGCTCCAGGAGAAGGCCAAAGGCTGGGCTTGTAAGGTTTTCATAGGCCTTGCTAAGGAGGCTCAGCTTCTCCAAGCAGGGGAGAGGCAAAGGGTTTAAACAGGGACTTCAAGATTAGATTTGCATGTGGCAAAGCAATGAGGAGAATGGGTTAGGGCAAAGAGGGAAGTTTAAATTGACAGTCCAATTAGAAAACGACTATGATTGCAATGGAAGTGATATTTGTGCAGGGGCAGTTGTGATGGAGATGCTGAGGGACATTAAGAGGGAACATGAACATAATTGGTGGTCTAGATTCAGGCGGTAAGAGGAAAAGAGAGGCAGAATACTCCATGTTTCTGCTTATTTACTGACAGCTCAACCTCTACTTGGGGAGGAAGTGAGTGCCCCATCCTCAGAAGCATTCAAACAGAGTATAGATTCCTGCCTGGCAGCTGTAGATAGCAATGGATAGAGAGAGCAACAACTAAAGTCTCTCCTAGCTCTGAGGGTCCGTGACCCTATGATTCTGTGATTGTCTTTATCAATCTAACAGGAGCAAACGATTTGTTTAGTCATTGAAGGATACAGACAAACTTTATTCCTCAATACAAATCACCTTAACTTTGCAGAAAGCTGTCTATTTTCTACAGCGCTCACATCCATTATCTCTCTGAGGAGCCTGGAAAAGGACTGTGAAAACTGAAAAATGCTAGACCAATATGAGATTGTGTTATTATCATTATTATTTTAAAAACACACTTGAATAGAAGAATTCTATACTTTATTTCGGATTTAGTGCAGTTACTCTGCCTTCAGTCCAGTGAGTTATTTATTTCTATAGCCCTCTCATCTCTTGGACAAAACCTGGCACATGGTAATAATTTTTTTAAAAAGTTTGTCAAATCTTAGCAGTGTGTCAAGAGCCAATTCGAAAAGCATTTAATCATCTCAGCCTTCTCCTATCGCTGCAGAGAAGACGGAACAGTCCCATTGCTAGCTGCAGTTGCAATAATAGCATCATTATTAATAATAATACTCACCATTTATCAGTATTCCTTGTGTGGCAGGCACTGGTCAAGGGTTTGCAGACATTCTTAATTAAGGCTCTCAAGAACCTAATGAAAATGCCATGGTGGTGCCCATTTTACAGATGACATGAGAAAGTTAAGGCTCAGAGAAGGGCAGCTGCTTGCTCAAGTTCATAAAGGTTAGAACTGTGCTTTCAAAAACAGGTCGATTTTAATAACCTCACCTTCTTCGGGGACACAGGGAAGCATTTTCGTACATATTTATTCTAGGAGGGAGAGATTAGGGCTGCTCCACGTGCCAGGACTAGGCATAAGGTCTTCTGTCATAACTGCCTCTCCGACTCCGGGTCTCTCTGGGAAACACAAACCTCTTGACCCCTCAGCCTCAGGCGAAAACCACAGCTTCTGGTTTCCCAGGTGCAGCCGCCAATGCGGCTGCCGGCCAGCAGAGGGCAGCTGCGGGAAGCCGTCCAAGGACAGCCTCCACCCGCATTAGAGCTAATTAAGCCACGAGAGGCAAGAGGCAAGCACATTTCTGTCTGATGAAAGCAAACAGATCTACTCCTGGGCTGAGCGAAGCAGGGAGATCAGCGCGGAGGTACGTTTATCCGCTTCCAAGAAGCCGGCTGGATGGTGCCATGGTGGCTGCCTGCAACAGAACACTGGCCCATGGGATCCAAACCCGGGGGGCTTCCCACGAGCCCCTCCTTCCTCGAACAGGACAAGAGAGTCTGGCCCAGGGCTAGAGATGCTGTAAAGCCAACTGAGTGGCTGGAGCCAAAGGGGCAGCTGTTTGCAGCAGAAAAACCAACCCATACTTACCAAGAGATGCATAGGATACATCAAGAAGCATGTGCGCACAAAACAGGGTGAAACACACAAACATTTAGGGAGACCAACAATTGCTCCTGACTTTTAGATATAAAACTGGAACAATCCAGGCAACCAAGGTGGTTGGTTACCTGTCCACTGAATATACATACAAGGTGTGTACACCCACAATGCATATGGATGAAGTACATACACACACCAAGTAAACGAAAATGCTTATGCACTAATGCAGATGTGTATCGAGATAGTCAGTTGCACTGGTTTGAAATCAGATGGCCTGAATTCCAGTACCAGCCCTACCACAAATCTGTGCAACTTTGAGCAAGTGATAAACCATTCTGAATCTGCTTCCTCATTTGTGAAATGGAACCTAGCTGGGTTAATTAAAATCATACAGTTTGGAAGCTCACTCAGAAGTTCGGGGACTAAATCAAGTTCCCCCAAGGAAGCCTGGGACTGCTCCCATTTCTTTTACCAAGTCTCCAACCTTAGAGGATGCAAGCTAGGTGACCCAGTCCACATTCCTGTCCCCAAACCAACATCCCTAGGGATGCTCTTATCTATCTAACAATGTGGGAAACTTTTAAGTCAATCTATGATTGTCTCCCTATGAGTACAATCATACTGAATACGTAATTCCCTTTTCCATCCTCCTTTCTCACTTAACTTTAGCACAGAGAATAAGCATCTTATAAACATCTTTTTAAAGGGCCACAGAATGTCTCCTTATACGGATATCTGTACCCTTCTAGTTCGCTATTTGGTCCTTTCCCCCCGCCCCTCCTTTGGCTACTATAAATAATGCTTCAGGGGGAAAAATATCTTCATGCATAGAACTTTTCTCTATTTTTGGAATCTTTCTTTAGAAAAAAAAATCTCGGAAATTAAATTACTAAAATTAAATCATAATTTGAGACTCTTCATGCACGTTGCCAAATTGTTTTCCAAAACCGTTGCCCTAGTTTACACAGCTACCAGCAATGCATGAGAGACTCTATCACCACATTCTCCAAAGCACTGGCCATCCTCTTCTTTGTTTGAACTTTGTTAATTCAGTAGGAGAAAAATGTTATCTCATGGTTTTAATAAGCGCATCTTTGATTATTCGAGAGAATGAACATGTTTTTCTTGTGTTTGTTCACTAGTTGTATGTATTTCCTCTTTTGAGAATTGTCTCTTTCTGCCCTCTGCTCACTTATCTGCTGGGGTCTTAGTGAATTTAATTGATTTGCATGCGCTCTTCACGTAATAAAGATAGTAATCTTTTGTCATATTTGCTGTATTTTTCCAGTTTGCTTTATGTCTTTTCCTTTGTGGTTTCTTCTATCACTTCTGAGTTTATACAGCCACCCCATCCTCCAGAGACTTGATAAATATTCATATCTAATTCCGGAATTTTTTTTCTCCTGGTATGATTTGATTCTATAAGCTTGAGATTCCACACGCCCACAAATCTATGATTCTGTGCCTCCACGATGACCACGTATAGCGCTGGGTTATCTTTCAAGGCATAGGCTCCCTAACGTGTTTCATATTTCATCTTTACCCTCCCTCATCCTTCAGATTATAAGCTCTACGAGGGAAGGGCTATATCTGTCTCATTCCCCCTGAATCCTAGGAGCCCAGAACACTGCCAGGCTCATAGTGGGTGAGCACTAAATATCTATTTCTCGATTATCTCCCTGATCTGTTCCAGACCCTTGAGAATGCTCTGGTTCTGGCCCACATCCAAGCATGCAGAATGGATGATCACAGGTGTGAGACCACTGGGGACAGCAGGGCGGCCATCACCAGAAGAAAGGATGGCAATAGCAAAATTAAAAGAGCGAAAGAACATGGTATGTAGGAAACAGTAAGCAGTTGAGCTTACCAAGAGCACAGGCATATGTGACCATAATAGAACATGTGGCTGGAAGTGTAAGTTGGACCCAACTGGTAAAGGGCTGTGAAAGCCAATTTTGAAATTTCATCCACAAAAATTCTATTCTCCACAGTGCAGCCAGGGTGATCTTTACAAAAGGTAAATCTGATTGTGTCACTGCTCTGCTTTATAACCTGCAAAGGTTGCCCTTAGGAGACAGCTGAGAATCTTGTAATAGTCTACAGGGTCCTGCCTTTCCCATTCATTATACCTCCCGCCATTCTTCCCTTGCTCAAAATACCAACCCCCATTCCATTCTGCAGCCCTGCCAAGCCCATCTCATCGTGGGGCCTCTGTAATTGCTGTTTCTTGTCCTGTTAACCTCTCCCCAGCATTACACACAGCTGCTTCCTTCCATTACTTGGGTTGGAGTGCAAATATCCAATGTTGCCCATGCTCCTATCACTCTCATCTCATCCCCTGGTTTTACTATCTTCATGGAACTTATCACTATCTGAAATGATCTTCTTCGGTATCTTCCGGTTTACTTTGTCTCCCCTTCTTGAACATAAAACTCAGGAAGGCAGAGACCTTTCTTGTCTCGTTTACTGCTATCGTTCCCTCCCTGGAACAGTGCCTGGAACGTACAGTAGGTGATGGTTAAATTTTGCCTGACTGTACAAAGTCAACTCATGGGCAGTTGGAGCTACTGGGAGCGTGGGTGTGTGAGCAGGATCAGGCATGGATTTCAGAAAGAGCGCTTTCCTGGCAGGGCGGAGAATGGTTTGGCCTGCAGAAACTGGGGTAAGGAGACAGAATATTACGTAAAAATGACTGATATCAGAAACTTTTCTGAAAGGAAGATTTGATCCAGGGAGAGCTAGAGATGGAAGTGTGTTGTGCTGGGAAGGAAAACATCTGCAATCTGCAGTCATCAAAACAAACGAATAAAAAATAGCCATCGTGATAACTAATATTGAAATAGTACTTTAGCTTCCAAAGACATTCACACCATCTTACGGTATTCTCATCACCACCATTCAAAGCAGCCAAGGAACAGGCTGCTATCTTCGTTTAACAGATGAGAAAACCGAGGCTCAGGAAAGTTAACTCAGGGACCCTGTGTAGCTCGTGAGTCGTGGATGTGGACAGGAACCAAGGTTCCTGATGCTCAGCCCTGGGCTCTGCCTGGCAAGTGCTGGCGCATCACGATTTTCCCACAGTGCACACACTCCACAGAACGGTGTGGTTGCTAAAATCATGCCTTAGAGTTAATGATCCAGATGAAAAATCTTCCCTGGCCTTTGGGCCTGGAGAAGAGGCCAGTGCCACTCCCTTCCCTAAGAGAGTTAAAACATCACAAGTCAGGGAAGAGGCCATTTGCTGCCACATTAACAGTAAACAACATTCACTCCAGTGATATCTCCATATCGGACTTTATTGTTCCCTCCCCCGTGGCTAAAATTACAACAAAACAGAGCAGGGAACAAGGGAAGGAGGAGACAGACAAGGGTCAGAAGGAGATGGGGAGTGGCGGCACCATTCAAGGAGGCAGACAGACTGAGAGCCCCAGATCACCTTTTGCCCTGAACTGGAGTCCTCCACTCCCTACAGAGGTAGCAATTACCAGTGGCTCATCAGGGAACAGGGCACAGGCCCAGGGGAGGATTCTCGGAGGCATGAGCAGCAGAGGTGGGGAGAAGCGCCCGGAATGTCTTATGATTCTCCTCAATGGACTAGCTCTCTCACTGCTCAGTCGGGCACGTCCAAAGCTTGCTAGTTGTTCCAATGCCATCTGCTTCCTGGAGCTTAGACAGGTTACACTAATTATTTTAATCCCCAGTTTGTACCTATCTGTCTTGTTTCTTTAGATGAGGAGAAAGAAGTGGAAGGCAATAGGTCCCCCAGACCTGCACCTGTCCTGAATCTGGGGAACAACGCAGGGCGTGGTGGCATAGCACAGAGGAGGGCTCCCATCCCAATGGCTCGCAAAGGTGTTAGATCAGCACCTTCTGCCTTTTTGGGTCTTTCCAGTAATTTGCATCCAAGTACAATTGACAAGCCATTGGACAAGCCTTATCGCTATGAGCTGACAGGGTCCCAAGAATAACTTGATTATGCAGAGATAGTATTGATAGGGAAATAAGTTAAGGTTTGAGGGAATGAGGCCACATAGCCCACCCTCCTGGAGTACACCAACCAAGGAATCAGTACAGACAGGAGCCACTGGTCAACTGATTTTTCTCTTCCTCCTTCCTCCCTTCTTTCTCTCCACTCTTCCTTCCCTCCTTCTATTTATTCACTCATTGCTTCCTCTTCTTTTTCTCTGCCTCTTTCTCTTCCCTTTGCCTGAATCCAAATCCACATGTTGCAATGTTTTTCCTAGGTTAAAAAAATAATTCTGCCTTTACCACTCAGTTCAAGACATACTGCCTACAACTTATGATAAAAGAAATTGAATGAATGAAAAAAAAAAAAGAAATTGAATAGCTTCCTTTGAGCTATTCAGTGTGTATTTGCCCATAGGTAAACAGAAGCACCATTTTAAGGTAAAAGAGTGTGTGTGTGTGTGTGTGTGCGCGCACGCGCGTGCGCGCACGCGCACAAGATGGCTTCTGGGAGGAAAGGGAGGAAAAAAAGGCTGAGAGAGCACAAGTCAAATTCATTCATTCCTTCATGAAATATTTGATGTGAGCTCACTGCAAGCCAGGTGCTGTGCTGGCACCATCCTCAAGGAGTACCCAGGCTGGTACAGGACTGGGCAGCTACCAGGAAGTTGTAAGTGAGTGCGGTCACACGAGGAGTGAAGATGAAGGACATGCAGCAGCAGTGGCCTTGGGATTATTTCTTAGAATGGCTGAAGCAGCTCAGGCCAAAAAGAGCATGTGTAAAGCTCTGTGTAAGGAGAAAAGAGGAGGGTAAAATTCGAGAAGGCCTGCTGGCCACAGACATGGGAAGGACGTGAAGGGCCCAGGGCTGGAGCAAGAGCTAAGCGCTGGGACAGTCACGAAGGGCAGGGCTAGGGATATATCCGGGTGTATATGTGTATGTGTTTGTTGGAAAAAAGTGTTAGCTATTCAGAAACCACATGTAGCTGCCCTTCTCACACTCTCCTAGAAGGAAGACTCCTGGGAAGCACATCTGGTTGTGTTGAGGGTAATATTTGTTCAAGATGTAGATCAGGGAAGCAGAGAGCAAGAGGGCTAAAATCTGAGAAAAAGATGCTTTAAAATATCGGTTTGCTTATTATTCAGCTATGGCAAACAGAGCGAGAGCTGAGTGCCACTGAAAAGAAAGGCTGTCATACACACAAATTCCAAGAGGAAGGGACTACAGGGGAAGCATCAGGTTCAGTCAGAGGGCAGAAGCAGGTGGGGCAAACACGGACAAGAGCCTTGACTGTGCTTTTCCATGGGTGGGAACGGGGGAGGCAGGGTAAGCAGGTTCAGGATTGCCTAGTTTACATAATTTCAGTGGGCTCTACAGCATAGGAGCTGTCCCTAGTTACCTGGTACCTGGGTACCTGTCCTTTGGGTGATTAGGGCAGGAAAATAGTGGCCCAGAATGTAAAAGCCAAATAAAGGAGGCGGGGTCTGGGCTGGATTGCTGTATATGAAAAATGCACTTACAGGCAAGTACTTTACTATCTCTGGGAATTAGAGGCAGCCCTTTCAGAGTCAGCAAGGCCTCAAAATGTCAAAGCATCAAAAATACTAAAAAGCTGTGATCAATACAGACATCAAGCTCCAAAGGGTGAGAGTCTAGGTGGGGTAGGAGTGGGGAAGAAACAAAGGTGCAGATGCAGGGAAGGAGAGAAGACATAGACTTGAGAATATGGATATGCTTGTGAGTGAGCGTATTTGTGTTTCAAGGAACGAGAGAGAGACAGAGAGACATGGCGACAGAGATGGTAGTAGCACAGGAGTGGAACATCTCATCTGAGAAAGAACAGATCAGGTAAAGAAATCCTTAGGAAGCTGTACTGCCTGACATGTAAATCCTTCCTTTATTCAACAAACATTGGTCATGTATGCTTTCAGAGTTGGATTTGACAAGGGGATGGTATTACAACATATGAGACTGGCCTAAATCCCTTAACATTTAGATTTGATGTCTATACCCTAGTCCAGTGCTGTAGTTTTCAAATGTTTATGAGCCATGGAATCTTTTCTCCAGCTGAGATCTTATACAGAAGTCCAGTACATAAGATGCAAAAGGACTCTGGTTGAAGATAAGGTCCCAGGACCCTACCATGCCAGCCCCTCTCACACCCCACAGTAGCCCCAGGGTCCCTTTGTCCAAAGTGCAAAGCTTTCCTGAGCATATGGTTTGCAAACCTCTGCTCTGGGGCAGTAATACTCAGGCTGACTGGAGCCAAACCTGGGAATGGGTTTGAGATAAAGCGCAGATCTAAGACGAGTTCTCTTTTTGGATGGGGACGGAGGGAGGTACTCTAAAGAGGTGCCCCACTATGGAGAGAACCCACAGACCTGTATGTGGAGTATAAAGAAGAGGTTAAGAGAAGAGCTTTTTCAGTCTTATGAATGTGGGTTTTGTTTTGTGTTGTTATGTTTTGTTTTAAATCTGGGTTTGAAACTCACTTCTGATCCTTGGGCAAATCACAAGAACCTTCTTGATGTCAGTTTCTTAACCCACAGAACAGGATGCATACCATGAATCCTAAAGCATCCTAAATTATCAGGATTAAACCAGAAAATGTACTTACTAGAGTGTTTAATTGGTAGTAAGTGTTCAGTAATGTAGACTGCTATGATCATCCTCGTTAGTATTATTCCCCAGAGGAACTAAGTAATTCATACTGGGTTGACCTCCATAAGATGTTTCTAGCTCTCAAGGCTGTACAAAAATAGAATGGGATATCTGATGGTGGCAAGTTGCCCAATGTGGGAGATGTTTAAGGAGGAGTTCAAGGCTACTGCCCGGGGATATTGCCAAGTGGATTAACTGATTAAATGGGGGGGGGGCTACATAGGTCTATTCTGGTCTTGAGAATCCAAGTGTTGTGGTTCCATAACTCTAATCCCACTTATTTGTAAGATCCGTTGCTATTAAGATTTCATCAGTATCCAGTTTTGGTGAGCCAGAGGGAGGTTGACATGGGAAGAAAGGGTAGGTCGGTGGGGTGGGGGTTAGTCCAAAAGTCTCTCAGTCCAGCCCTCCACGGGGCTCCACAGAGCTCTCAAGTCGCTCAGGTGGATGTAACTTCCTGAAATATTAACAGGTTCCAAGCAATTGCTGCTTCCCAGTGCAATTAGAACCTAATTTGGGGAAGTATGTTTTTCTGAAAAGGTTCGTTACCCAAACGCAACCCCCTAATTCTGTAGTTTAGGAAAGACGGATGGGTCCAATATGTAGGCACTTGGCTGATGCCCTGGGAGAAAAAACAGATGCATTAAACTAGATGGGAACACAAATTACCTTCTATCTTTGGAGCAGCATGTCATTGACAACCTTACCCATCTCTAGGTACAGTCACCCAGCACATGAAGGCCTTCAGGAAGGCACTGGGGATGCTGCCACCCTGCCCACCATGTAATCCTAACATTCGAGAGGGTCTTAGAGGTCTTTAATTAAGCAAACCCTGATCTTAGGAAGGAGTGCCCTTCACAAAGACCTTGACCATGTGGCTTGAGCACACAGCAGCGGTAAGGGACCTCCCCCTGCCCCCGCCCCTCCTGCCCCAGGAAACTCATGCTCTTCTGATCATAGAAAGTATCTCCTGAGATATGCTATCCAGACCTGTATGTTCACCCCCAAGTGAAACTTTGTGTTATGGAGTTGAAAACCAAAACAGCTTTCTTGTATTTTCCCTTTAGCTAATTTGATGTCTTCTGGCTTCTCTTCTCAAGAGAAAACACTCTCAACACTTTCAAATTTATTTGATTGTACTTAACAGCCACCCATCCTCCTGGTTCTATGTGCCACCACCTGCTCTGAACACACTCCTTGTGTAAGTCTCCTAAAGTATAGTTCCCTCAACTGGACACAATACTTCAGGTATCACCTGGCAATTACAGAATACAGCTAGCCCAGTTCCTCCTCCATTCTGGACATTATACAATGATTCTTCAAATAACATAAACCATTTATTGAGTGTCACTGTGCGCTGGTCAGTATGTTACATGTTTTAATCCTTAATACCACCCTGGTTAGGAAGGTATTATCCCCATATTATAGATGAGGAAGCCAAGATATGGAATAATTAAATAATTTTCCTGAGACCACACCACTGTCTTTAAAGTCAGGATTTGAATCTAGGACTTCCTTTTAAGTACCAGTCCATTCTGCCCCTGCCTGACATCAGTTGCTGTCATTTCACAATGTTTATAATGTTTTACACTTTAATATAAGTGTTTTGTTTTAATTTAATTTTTTTGGTAGGAACACTTAATATGAAATGTACCCTTTTAAACAATTTTTTAAGTGTACAATACAACACTGTTGCTCATAGGCACGATATGCACAGTAGATCTCTTGAACTTGTTTACCATTCTTAACTGAAATTTTATGCCCATTGATTCATAACCCCCATTCCCCCTTCCTTCCAATCCCTGGTGACCACCATTCCACTCTTTGGTTCTATGAATTTGACTATTCTAGATACCTCATATAAGTGGAATCACGTAGTATTTGTCTCTCTATGACTGGCTTATTTCACTTAGCATAATGCCCTCAAGTTTCAACCATATTGCTACATATTGTACAATGTCCTTCTTTTTAAAGGTTGAATAGTATTCTTATGTATATACAGTATTGTTTTGATCCATCTATTTGTCAATGGACATTTAGACTGTTTCCACACCCTGGCTACGGTGAATAGTTCTGCAATAAACACAGGAGTGCTAGGATTTCTTCAAGATCCTGACTTCAGTCATTTTGGATAAATACCCAGAAGTGGGTCTGTCAGATCATATGGTAAGTAATAATCAAGGGAATGCAAATCAAACCCAAAATGAGGTATCACCTCTCACCTGTCATGATGCTATTACCAGAAAAGTAAAAGACAAGTGTTTGTGAGGATGTGGAGAAAAGGGAACTCATACACTGTTGGTGGGCATACAAAATGCGGCAGCTGTTATGGAAAACAGTATAGAGGTTCCTCAAATAACTAAACAGAGCTACCATATACAAAATGTTTTCATAGGAGAATTATTTTATTCTCAAAAAGATCCTATATCTTTAGGCCTCTAAAATGTCAATGTCTATTCTACATGAGATGCTCACAAGTCAGGTACACCCCATTTGATATTACATTTTTAATTTAAAAATTTGTAAATAAAAGATAGAAGTTCATGCATCCTTTAAATTTCACTTTGGCTACGTCTATTGATTATTCCACTCACTGAGATCATTTTAAGTCCTTATCTTGCCATCAAGTGTGTCTGCAACATCTGTGCACCTGGTCAGTCTGCAACATCTGTGCATCTGGTTGGCACCCCTTCTGTATTGTCAACCAAATCATGCATACATGAATTAACAAGCACCAGGTCAAGACTGGAATTCTGTAACTTACCCTGGTAGGTTACACTGGTATTTCAGCCACTAACTAATGCACCTGGTTATAATCTAGTCCAGTAGTTTCCAAATCAAGATGACCTTCAGAATCAATTGGAGATCACTGCTCACCAGATTTCACCCAAAACCTCGATTAGAATATCTGAGGATGGGACTCAGAAATGTGTATGTTGACGTAACTCCCCTGGAGATTCCCATCATCTCTCAGGTTTATTTACTACTGATCTCATCCACATTTTTCTAACTTGTCCAGAAGGGTATAACGAGAAACTTGACCAAATTCTTTGCAGAAATCAAGACATGTCATACTTGGGATTCTGCAATCTAAGACTCCATAATAAGAGAAAATTAGGTTACTTTAATATATAACTTAATCTTGGTAAAAATTCAAATTACTTTATAATACTTGATAGAGTTCAGGCTTAATTTTTTAAGATTGACCAATGAGAATTATAATGCGTTTAATTGAAATCAGTGATTAATTCACGATTATCTAGCACTACACCTAATTTTACTAAGGAAAAATCAGAAACCTAGAGAAGCTAAGTGACTTTCCCAAGGTCATGCAGTGAGTCAGTGCAGAGTCTAAGCTCGACTCCAAATCACCTGATTTGAGCTCATTTCTCTTTCCTATACATCATGCTATGTCTTAAATTTATACTTGGATTTGAAATTCATTGTGGTTTTGTTTGATTTACTGCATATCAGATGGCCTTCCTTACTCAATTTTGCTTTTGCTGATATAAAAATGAATTTGTATTCACTGAGAACATGCCAACTAATGGCAGAATGAAAGGGAGGGAAGAGAAAGGGAGTATCCCAACCATATTCCAAAGGATATAAAGTCAACTTCAAATTTAAATATTCTGGAAGAAAATCCACTAAGAAAACATTAAATTCAAATTTCCAGGATAGTGGAAAGTGTTCTGGATCAAAGATCTTGCTTGGTGACTCTGGGTAAATCAATAAACTTTTTACAAGAATCCAGGTTTGTGGGAGTCTTACAAAACCTCACTTTTCTGTGGAAAAGTGCATTTCTAATAAGGTAAAAGATGATTTTATTAATTTTTTATAAATAAAATTTAATTATTCTATGGCATATTTTTTAAAGAAAAGTAAAACAGAAGTCACATGACAAGGCCACAGTGTTAAAAAAGGAGGCCCACTTACATTGTTGGATGAAACGTTCAATATAAAATCAGAAAAGATTTGAAAAAAATCAATAGAACATTTTATGTATTCATCACTACTGTAACAGTGATGGTAGTCCCAATAACTACTCATTGAATCCTTGCTCTGTATCTGACACTAAGCTAAGCTCTTTTCGTAGATTCTCTTATTTAGTCTTTACACCACACCTAGGAATCAGGTTTGGGTTCCATCTTACAGATGCAGAAAAATAATATTTAAACTTTAACTGTTATATGGCACTATAGGGTGAGACTACACTTACGTTGACTTGGGACCCAACTTAAAAATATATTAAAGGAATACCTAAGCTGAATAGCCAAGAAAAAGACTTACAGTGTATGCCTATTTTTATGATCTAAATGTATGATGGTCTGGCTCTAGTATAAGTATGCCTCATTGTTCTCTGAAATTATCAAAAGAGATCATTGACGGAAAATGATTATTTTTAAGTACTCTGTTAAAAAATATTACTAAGACACAAATACAGCAGCATTTCCCAATATGGCACTACAATTAGCTTGAATGACTCCACTTTACCAAAACCCACCCTCATATTGAATTTTGGCATCCTGTATACACAACTGTAAAATTACTCTGAAATTATTCATTGTATCAGCAAATCTTGGCATGTAATTGTGCTCGGTTTTTTGCCAGCTGAAAAATAATGGCATTCCACCCTTTTTGGGCACATTCGTTTTTATTACCCGTCTCCATTAACCATTGCAGGGAGGGGATGGCCAACATTTACTGGATACCTGCTAAGTGTTAAGCACTGGCCACGCATGGAACACCTTCTGTCCTCATCACAGCCCTACAAGGGAGGGCACCAGTCTCTCTCTCTGACAGGAAGAGAGGGCAAGTGTTGTTCAGAAAGGCTAAAGAATTTGACCAAAGGCACACAGCTGGTGAGTAGCAACATCAGGATTGAAATCCCATAGCTCAGGTCATTTATCTACTGCAAGCTGCCTCCCAAAGGTGAGGTTGAAGCACAGAAAAACCATGCAGGGTACTCAGGACCACACAGCAAGTCCATGGTGGTGTCAGGGTCTCTGCAATATTGATATTTCTTTTCCCTAGGAGGCCTAGATGAGTTTTAATTGAAATGATGAATTCCTGAGCACACTGCTCTTTGAAATACAAATACCAGGGGAGAGAGTGTCAATAACACGGTCCCTTTCCAGATCATTTCAGAAAGTGAATTTGTTGGCCACCTCTGGGAATCTATATGCAGGGAACAATGAGTATGATATTCAACTTGTGAATCTCTGGGGAACTAATTTATGTAAGGGCTGGGAAAATGCCCAGAAGGTCTGCAAATAAATCAGGGAGCATCCATGTAGTCAGAGTCATGGTCACTGACGCTAACAAGCCAGCCCCCTGTGCACCCTCCCTCCCTGATCTATTCTAACAAGACATGCTAAGCTGAACAGAGGACAGATAGCAGAGAAGAAAAGCCAAGAAATAGAGGTGAAGGAGAGGGTGTTCCTTCCAAGCACATCTAGTTAGTCCCTTTTCATTGTACTGGATGTTGTTTCCCTCTACCCTCATCACATCCGCCCATCTCCTTATCTCACGCATCGCTCATTGCACTTACCTTCCTCTGTGGTCTCCCTGCTTTAGTCACCATCCCTCCAATCAGCTCTCTGGACCAGACTATCAGCCAGAATATGGATAAACAGCAGGCAAATGCAAATCAAAACCACAAAGAGATATCACCTCACACTTGTCAGAACGGCTATTTTCAAAAAGAACACAAATAGCCAATGTTGGTGAGGATGTGGAGAGAAGGGATCCCTCATATGCTGTTGGTTAGAGTGTAAATTGGTAAACTGGTGCAGCCACTGTGGAAAACAGTATTGAGGTTTCTTATAAAATAAAAATAGAACTACCATATGACCCAGCGATTCCACTTCTGAGTATACATCTGAACAAAAAACAAAAACACTAATTCAAAAAGATACATGTACCCCAAATGATCACAGGAGCATTATTTACAATGGCCAAAATGTGGAAGCAACCTAAGTGTCCATCTACGGATGAATGCATAAAGAAGATGTGGTGCATATATACAATGGAATATTACTCGGCCATGAAAAAGAATGAAATTTTGCCATTTGCAGCAACATGGATGGACCTGGAGGGCATTATGCTAACCAAAATAAATTAGAAAGAGAATACAAATTCTGTATGCTATCACTTACATGTGGAATTTTAAAAAATACAATCAACTATTAAATGTAACAAAAAAGAAGCAGACTTACAGATGTGGAGAACAAACTAGTATTTACCAGTGGGGAGAGGGAAGAGGGGAGGGGCAATATAGGGATGGGGCTTAAGAGGTACAAACTATCAGGTATAAATAAGCTACAAGGATATATTGTACAACATGGGGAATACAGCCAATATTTTATACTAAGTATAAATGGAAAATAAGCTTTAAAAATTGTGAATCACTATATTGTACACCTGTAACTTGTATAATATTATACATCAACTATACTTCAATTAAAAAAGAACATCTCTCCAAAACTCAATCAGAATCTGTCCCTCTCTTGCTCAAACCCTTTCTATTCCCATGGCCCCAAGGATAAATCAGCATATGGCGCTTTAGATGCTGCTCTGGCTGCTCCTGCCTGCCTCTTCCCTGTATGCTGCCTTCCAAGGCTGTCTCCACTTGCCAGGGCTGGGACTAGGAAGAGGCACAGAACTGAAGGGGAGGCCAAAACACTCAGTAATCACAATAACAGATACTCTAATTCAAAAACTTTAAAAATCACGGTTAATGCAAATAAATCCACAATAAGCGAATATCAAAAGTTTAAATAAAAAGTGCTGTGCTAAGCCATATTGGCGCCTGAGGCCAAAGGAAAAATCACGAATACTGATTCTGTTTTTATTTAAACTTCTGAAGTGTTCTTCATTATGGATTTTTTCCATTGATTTTTATTTTTTAACCATTAATATTAAATGTTATTTCTAGTCTGTTAGATCTAAAATGTGATAGTGTCAGCTTACAAAAGGCCTAGAAGAGCATGCAAAAAAGGAGTATTTAAGACTCTTTTTGGCTAAGAGGGAGAGTTAGAATTTGGAGGAGGAGAAGGGAATAATTCAGCCTGCCAGATAATTCTAGAAATAAAGAACTGGCCTGAGAGGACTGTGGTGAGGCAGAGAGCATGATTTGGCTTTTGCCATACTTTTCCACTATTTCGTGCCAATATGATTGGAGTCTTAGTTATATATCATTGACCTTCACTGTATATGTGAGGACAAATCAAGTGACCGGTGAAGGGAAACCAGGAATGTTGGCTGAAGTAGAACCAGGGTCTTCTGAATCTTCATTTTATCATTAATTTATTTATTCATTCATTTATGCATTCAATAATCAAATATTAAGTGCTTAGAAGTAGGGTTGCCAGATAAAATATTGACTGTCCAGTTAAATTTAAATTTCAGGTACACAATTTTTAGTGTAAGTATGTCCCAAATATTGCATGGGACATACTTAAACTAAAAAAAATGTGAAATGTGTTTGTCTGAAATTCAAATTTAACTGAGCATCTTATGTTTTCATTCATTACATCTGATAATCTTACTAAAAGGCTGCTGTGTGCCAGGAACTATACCAGGAGCTGAGGACATAATGGAAAATAAAATATACTCAAACGTCATCCTTGTGGAACTTACTATGACTGAGGCAAGAATTAATCAAAATATTGCAAAGATGACCCTAAATAGTGTATAGTGACGACTTTTTATGAAGGAACAGTACAGTGTTTGATAGTGAGAACTAACCTAGTCTGGGGCACTAGTGGAAGCTTTCCTAGGAAAGTTATATTTGAGTGGAGATCTGAGGGTTAGGTAGGATTTAATTAGATAAACAGAACTGGAGAAGAACTTTGGGAGGCAAAGGATCAATATGTATGAAAGGATCTTGAGGAAGGAGAAATTATGGTTTGCTAAAAGGGTGGAGAGAAAGCAGTGTTGCTGGACCTCAACGGGGAAAGGCAAGAGTGATTAGAGGCTGGGGTGGTGGGCAGGGGCCAGGATGAACAGGGTCCTGTAGCTTAAGCTCAGAATGCCAAGCTTTTGTGGATAAATGCAGTCACTGGGGAGGTTTGTTTTACTTTTTTTTTTTTTTTTTCTACCCGCAGAAGAGTTGTTCCCAGCTGCTCCGTGGCATGTAGGATCTTCCCGAACTGGGGCACAAACCCGTGTCCCCTGCATTGGCAGGCAGACTCTCAACCATTGTGCCACCAGGGAAGCCCCACTGGGGAGTTTTAAGCTAAAGACTGAGATGATCAGAATCGAGTTTCCCTGGGCTTATATCCAGAGAAAACTCTAATTTGAAAAGATACATGCATCCCAATGTTCATAGCAGCATTATTTACAATAGCCAAGACATGAAAGCAAACTAAGTGTCCACTGACAGATGAATGGATAAAGAAGATGTGGTACATATATACAATGGAATACTACTCAGCCACAAAAAAGAATGAAATAATGCCATTTGCAGAACATGGATGGACCTAGAGATTATCATACTAAGTGAAGTAGGTCACAAAGAGAAAGACAAATACTATATGATATCGCTTATATGTGGAATCTAAAAAAAAATGATACAAATGCACTTATTTAAAAAACAGAAATAGACTCACAGACATAGAAAACTAATTTATGATAACCAAAGGGAAAAGGAAGGGAGGGATAAATTAGGAGTTTGGGATTAATATATACACACTACTATACAAAAAATAGATAACCAACAAGGACCTACTATATAGCACAGGGAACTATTTTCAGTATCTTGTAATAACCTATAATGGAAAAGAATCTGAAAAAGAACATATGTATAAGTGAATCACTTCGCTGCACATCTGAAACGAACACAACATTGTAAGTCAACTATACTTCAATAAAAAAAATTTCTTTAATTAAAAAAGAAAAAAAAGAATTGAGTTTTCCAAAGATTCCCTGGTTCGTGCTGGAGAGTTTAAGACCCAGGAGGAAGCAGGAGACCTGTTAGGGACCTCTACAGAAATGCAGGTAAGAAGAAATGATGGTGTCCTGGGCCAAGGTGCTGGCCAAGGGTTAGGGAGAGAGATCTGAATGCAGCGTCCTTCCAATTACCTTAGACTGTCAGGTGAGAGAGGATGACATTAGCAATCATGAAAATGTAAAGGAAAGGAAAGATGAAAGAGATACTATAAAAGCAAAATTGACAGGACTTGTTCAATAAACGCTTCTTGATTGAGGAGAAATTGGTGTCTGATGCCTTCTGTGGAGAGAAAAGAAAGCACACACATTATGCAACTGTTTAAAAATTGCTCCTTTATGTTCTCCAAGCTCTTTTAAAGTCATCAAATGTCACCTTTTCTGACTGTGTGCATGTAACACTACATGTTATTAATCCTGCAGGTAGCAGGATGTGTAATTAAGCATATATGCATGGTGACTTATAATTAAGCACACATTTATTGTGATGTATGCGTTGGTGTATGCTTCCTGGTGTGTGTAATTATGCACGTGTCAGATGACATGAAGTCACAACTCATTCTGTGAACAAGCTAAGGTCTCAAGTCCTACCTCGACCTGTTAATTGGTATTAATCTACTTCTTTTAGAAAAACATCTTTGGTCATTGAACTTGCTATACTCTGAGGTATGAGTTACAGAAACATCCACGAATACCAAAAAGAAAGCTCTGTTTTCTTTCAATATATATGCAATTGACATACATCCGTCATCCAAAAGAGAATATTGGGGCAAATTCCAAACAACAGCCTATGTATAATAAAATGCTCTTACAGACTCAACAGGATGATATAGGTTCCCCATAGTCTGTCCTATCAAAAAGAGGCAGCCTGACATGGTGAAAGAGCATGTTCTGTAGTCCTGAATGATCTTCACACAGATCTTAGGCCACTCTGTCTACCAAGGGAGCTCAATGTGTCTGTCTGCCTAGAAGTAGTTTTTGAGGTCAGACAGACTGAGTTCAAGCCCCACACTCTGCCATTTAACTTCATTGGACAAGTTACTTAACTTCTTTAAGGCTTGGTTTTTTTCATTTGTAAAAAGAGAATTATAATTAATAATAATAATAATGGTGTCTTGCTCAAGGTCGTTATTAGGATCAAATGAGATTGCATGAGAAGGCTTTGTACAGAGTAGGACTCAACACTTGTTAACTATGTAGACTTCACATATATTTTCTTATTTAACCTTCATCATCATTCCACAAAATAATAAGTATTATTATTCCATATTATGGATGAGAATGCTGAGCTCCAGAGAGGTCAGTAGTGTCACGCAGCTATTAGGAGATGGAGGATTTCAAGCCCAGTTCTGTTTTACTTAAAAACCTGTGAATGCTGGGACTTCTCCAGTGGTCCAGTGGTAAAGAATCTGCCTTCCAATGCAGGGACACGGGTTAGATCCCTGGTGGGGGAATTAAGATCCCACATGCCACGGGTCAACTAAGACTGCGCACCACAACTACTGAGCTTGTGTGCCTCAGTGGGAGAGCCCATGTGCTGCAAACTACAGAGCCCATGGGCTCTGGGGCCCACGCACCACAACTAGAGAGAGAAAACCTGCACACCACAACTAGAAAGAAGCCCGAGCAGACCGCGTGCTGTAACGAAAAATATCCCACGTGCCTCAACAAAGATCCCGTGTGCTGCAACTAAGACCCAACGCAGCCAAAAAAAAAAAAAAAAAAGGAAAAAAAATAAATATATGTTTTAAGAAACCTATGAATGTTATATGGTACACTTCCTCCTTTCAGTTACAATAAGATTTTGTTTTATTGATAGGCATTATACCAGATATATATACATATAACTTTCTAGCCTGCTAAAAGCACTCACTGAAGAAAACAGAACATACAAGTTAACAATATAAGCTTTAGAACCAAGGAGGCCGAAATCAGAATTCTAGATCCATTACTCATTACTGGTATAACCTTAGCAAGTTATTTACCCTCTCTGAGTTCTTACAGTTTCTTCAGCGGGAATATGGGGCTATTAATAATATCTTACTCATAGTGTTACTGAGATGTTTAAATGTACATTTATATAACAGTAAACACAAAACCTGGCAATTAGCATATCCTCAATGGGAGCTGCCCTTATAATTTTTTTCTTCTTCTTTGTAGTCCCTCAGCATCTAATACTTTGCATGGCACAAGGCAGGATCTCAGTAAATGTGTGTTGAGTTGAGCTGGTTTGTACTAAAAACCATCAGATCTGGAGGTGGAGTTTTATAGCTCTCTGAACAATGGACTGGGCTTCTAGACTGAGAAGGCTTGTTGCTATCTCCTCAACCTGCTGGGTAGGAGATGGACAGAAGAGTTAAAGACCCAGCTTCCCAGATCTCCCAGCCCCAACCTGCCCCCATCATCCCAGTCTGGCGATTCCACTACAAGGCTACCAGCATCACACAAACACTGTCTGTCTCACACACTCAGCTATCATGTCAGCAGAGAGACATGGGTCATCAGAGTGACAGGGGGCTGTCATGAGGCTGAAATGTTTTGTGTCTGCTCAGGAGAAAGGTTTTGCTGGCAGTAGGCTGGGGGAAACACAGGTGGCTGATGGGGCTTGGCAGCTGATTCCATTTCCTTGTTAGAACTGATCTTCATTCTTATGCTAAAGATGGAAGAACTTAGGGAGCTGGGGAAGGGAAGGAAGCTTGGCGATCTCACCCAGGTGGCACCACCAGACCCACTGAGATAGATGAGAAGATTAGCTCCAGCCAAGATCCCCTTTGACCACTTACTCAGAAGATCATGACTTTCCTGGTGTACTCCAGTGAGCCCTATGCTTGTTGATGACCCTGACCTGCTGGACAGAAAGTTGACAAAGCAAGTTCTATCTCTGATTGTAACAAACACCTAGAACCTTCCTCTTTTCACTATCATCTGCCACCATTAAATTCCAAGTCTACCTGTCTTCTGATTCTGCCACTTGACGTCTTAGCTTGGTTTTCCTTGCAGTGAAACTAGACACTACCCATCTACGAACTTGTCCCAGACTCATTGTTTGGCACTCTCCACTGCTACACATTTTAAGTTGGATGCTTTATGCAGAAGAGCTTTTCTGCCCCACATCCAGTACTTTAGCCTAGAAGGGATAGACCCCACAGACACACTTCAGAAAAGATGCTAATCTGGATGGCAGAATCTAACATTCTTTGGGCCTCATTTCAATGGAGGGTAGGGTCACTGCTTTAAAAGTCGAAGTATATCTGAACTGATGCTCATTCTGTACTATGGATTACCACCCTTTTGGGTGAATTAGCAGGCAGCCCTCCTTGTCCAAGAGCCTGTTTGGGTAAGTAGACTCAAAGTCCATTCTGAAGACCCTATCATTTATGTTCATAAATGTAGGAAATACTTAAGTTTATGACCATAAACCTTGTATACCAGCACCACTTACCAAAGATGCTTGGCATTTGGAGACAGCCACATGGGCCCAGATGTTTAGACATAAAGTCTGTATTTTGTTCCTCCATTTCTCCATTTTCCTTGTGAGCATGGTTTCCTCTTCAAAGAGTCCCAGAGAGATCAGCATGAGACCCCCAATCTTTACCCTAAACACTCTGTAGATGCACCAACCTAGCTTTGGAGCCCTAGGACTCATTTGGCTGGTCCTTAAGCAATTCAGACAGACACACATTACTCGTACCTTTATCTCACAGTTATTTCATTTGATCTGGCATCTTAGTTATGCATGCAGATAACCATGTTATCAAAGATAGAGATTTACGTATACAATTTATGTGGAAGTCAGGGTTAAAAGAGATGACAATATTGGGAAAGCCTTTGCAGATTCCAGGAATGTCAAAAAATTTAACAAATAG
>NW_006789698.1:321687-349013 GCF_000442215.2 Lipotes vexillifer
CAAATATTATGATTTGTTTAACCCACAAGATCGTACTTTGTCATATATTGGCATCTTTAAAGATCTCAGGATGATGTGATACAGGATATACAAATTTTAATACATAGAAGAGAAGTGTCTGAAGTCTGCGGCAATTTCCAGAAATAGAGGCATTTGTGATATGCCCTAGGAAGGGCTCAGGAAACTCTGTGTGAAGGTCACAGTGAGCTAATCTGGAGGGAGAACAAAATAGATGGAGGTTGTATTAGTATCGCTGTCTTTCGGCCAATCACTCCACAGGCAAGATAACTACTAGGTTAGAAATTTTCTTAAAGGATTTTTCTAGTTTCACTTTCTATCCAACATAAAACTCGCCTTCACAGGTATTTGGATGCTGATAACCCATTCTCTGCTACACCTTCTCCAAAATGGAGAGCTCACTGCACCTGCATCCCACACGGCAGTAGCGAGGGATAGCGCCAAGCAGCTCCAATGGGTGCTTAGATACACTGAATCAAAACTGACTTCGCAGAAACTCTACCACTGGTCTCATTCTGCCTCTGAGACCCACTGAATGAGCCCATTCTTTCTTCCCCAATGCCGTAATTTTTTTTTTTAAAAAGACATTTGAACACTGCTCCTGTACAATTACATTTGAACCATGAGCCTGTCTCATTCTTTGTGGGCACTCTTAGCATTAGTTTCTCTCACCCAGGAACTAGCGTGCCAACAAGGACGTCTTTCTTGGATTGATGGCCATTAAAGGGAAGTAAATGTGCTGATGTACAAGATTACGGGCGGACTATTTTCTGGGAAGCTGTGGCCTCCTGTAGGTCAGTGCAGGAATATTTCAGTTTCTGAAGATTAAATTGGGTTTTACTAATATGGCTTGAATTTCCGATGGATAGAGATAATGGAAACTAATGCAAGGAAAGAGGATTTCAATCAAAAACTTGACAGACTCACCCGCCAGATTCAGCCTCAGATGGTATGCTGCACCCAGGTGTCCTGCTGTTGCTATATCATAATCAGGCCCCCAGCTGAATTAGCCAGGAGGCAGTTTCTGAATCTAATGCAAGTGTAATTAAATCCTATTTCATCTTGAGGACTGCTTGCTTGGAAGGCTCTCATACAGCAAAAATTCTCTGAGTTTTCTGTTAAACTGGGTCACTTTACCAAGGTGATCTCGAGTAAGTCACTTGCCCTCTCTGAGCCTCAGTTTCCTCATTTGTAAATGGCAATGGTAACATTTGTCCTGCTTACCTGGTAGAGTCCCCACTGCCTGGATGCCCTTTCAGGCTTTCTGGTCAACCTCCACTTTATCCTCCAAAATGTATCTAAGACATCACTTTCTTGGAAGGGTCTCTCCAGATTTCCTGACTCCCCACACTTGAGTAGGTCCCACTGAGGTACCCCCATGGCTTGTCATGTTTGCCTTTTCACAGCACTCCTGGCACCTGGAACTCTGTGCCCAATGCTAAATTTCCTTCAGTACTATCAAGTATATCCAGCCTGTCTCCTGCTTTGGCCACTGCTTTTCTCCGTGTCTGGCACCCAGTGAATGACTCACAGATATTTATTGGAAGAGTGAATATCCTTTAACACTGATAAAAGTACAAAAATACAAATAGAGGGGAACATGATATTCATCTGTAAATGCACATGAGTGTAATGGATGTTTTTAGTGAAAATTTTCACATTAAGAAAGATTTTCACTAGATCTTCACAAAAGAAAATGACAGCCTCTGGTCCTCTTAACTCTCAAGTCAAGCCAGGCTATTAAAGCCAGAGATCTCAAGTGTTAGCATTTAAGGAGTCCCTTTAATTTTAAGGATGAAGGAGCCTTAAAGGAGACTACACTTAGATATTCATATACAACTGATTTTAGTCAAAATATTCTGAAAGGTGGAATGGGGTGGTGGCAGCATGATTTGTCGCTTCCTGACTCAACATACCTGGTTAAATACCTGATTTAGTATCACTTGGGCATCAAACCTTTTTAGCCACACCTCTTCCTCCTCAGTGTCAGCCACAGAGACCAGCCTCATCCTGGTCTCATCTCATTACAGCTGAATGCAGGTGCAATGAGACCTGTTAGCCTGTGTCACATACCACTCACTTCCCGGTCATGGGCTTCTTTGTCACCAAGCAATGGGACAACCTTGGGAACCTGAGGGATGCTCAAATATGTGCAACCCAGAAGTATAGGTGAATTAGTGACAGAAGGGCCCTCTTAACTACTGGATGGATAAACACCTCCCTTCTTGCCCTCAATCTGAGGTTCTGGGGTTCATTTCAAGATTTTTCCAGAGTTCTGGTGAATTAGAGCATCAAGCTTCTGGAGCAGTAGCCAACTTGATGACACATCTGGTATGTTTTCCCTACTTTCCTAATCACTCCCCAGCCCCTCACTCCTGTTCCCTGGGATCATTACCTACAAGCAAGCTGTCATCTCAGGCTTGCCTTTCAAGAGCATCCAAGATAAGAAACCCAGGGTTTGATTTTTCTCTCCTACTGATCCCCAAGTAATACCATGTATACCATTGACCACTGGCTATTTTTGTTTTGTGTATTTTAAAAATTGAAGTGAAATTCACATATCATACAATTAACTATTTTAAAGTGTACAATTCAGTGTTTCTTAGGGTATCCACAATATTATGTCACAAGCAGGTCTCTCTAGGTTCAAAACATTTCCATTAACCCACAAAAACACCCTGTGCCAAATCACTCCCTGTTCCTCCCTCTTCTATCACCAGGTATCTTCTAATCTGCTTTCTGTCTCTACAGATTTACCTATTATTGCTATATCACGTAAAATGAATCATATTACAGGTGAGCTTTTGTGTCTAGCTTCGGTTTTAGAGGTTCATCTATGTATGGATCAGTACTTTGCTCATTTTATGACTGAACAATATTCCATTGTATGGATATACCACATTTTATTAATCTACTTCTCTGTTGATGGGAGTTTGCTTGTGCCTTTTGACTATTATGATAATGTAGCTATAAACATGCACTTGCAAGTAAGTTTCTGTGTAGATATATGTTTTCATTTCTCTTGGATATATACTGAGGAAAGGAATTGCTAATTTACGTGATAATTCTTAATTTAACTTGTAGAAAAACGACCAAACTATTTTCCACAGCATATCCCTACCAGCAATTTTTATCCTACTGTACCTTGCCTAGACCTTGTCCTGTTTACCTCTGTGGCCCACTAGTGACTCGCATCTTATAAGCATAACAATGTTTATAAACATAACAGAAGCTACTAAAGAGAAAATTATCTTTTTGGAGAAAATAAGTGTAAATTTGACAAGTAAGCATTATATGATGGGCATGAAGACGTTAAGAGGAAAGTTGATGCCACTCTGTCATACAGGGAGATGAATTTGAAGCTCTCAAGATAACAAAAAAGGAAAGGAGGAGGAAAGGTAGAAAGAAGAAGGGTGGAAAAAGGGAGTCTTGGAAAATGGAGAAAGCAGAGTACTGGGTACTGGCTGATACGATTCCTCTGAATTTTTCTGTAAAATATAGTGTACTCTCAAATACTAGGAATACATCATTTTCATCATGGTAGCAGCGGTTGCTAATTGTGAAGAAGGGGTTAAATTTACATTAAGTGTGAAGTACTATGAAACAGAAGCAAAATCCATGCAGCCTCTAAGAGGTACAGAGGCACGACAAAGTTAGACACCATTCTCTACGCCACATCTCACTCCTATCTTGAATTACCAGAAACCTGAGGGAGGGCTTCAGCTTTATTCAAACCATGGAATTCCCCTAGATCTCAGGAGGCAGGGAAGTCTTCAAGGGGATTTCTGGGGTTACTATTTCTATGTGTCTATGTTTTCTCCCACCAATTTCTTGATCAGATTTGCTAGTGGCTTATTTTATTAATGTTTTCTCAAAGTACCAACTTTTGGACTTACCTATTAGTTTAAGATTTCTATTCCACTAACCCCTACTTACATTGTTATCAATTCCTTCCTCCTAATTTCTTCTAGTTTACTTGTTTCTAGTTTTTCTAACGTTAATGATTTTTCTAGCTTTACTATTTTATTCATTTATTTTTATCTTTTTAATTTTATTGATATTGGTATTTCATGCTCTGATATTTTTTCTCTGACAAATATTTCATTCTATAGATTTTACATGCTATATTTTCATTATTTTCAACTAATTTTATAATTTTGTTTTACTTTTCCCAAGGTATTTTTAGTAACAGTTTTTTAAAAAATTCCTGGTAGAGAAAACTTTTTACAACTTTTTAAATAGTTTCTCCTTTTATTAAATATCCTCACAGGGACTTCTCTGGCAGTCTAGGGACTTCCCTGGTGGTCTAGTGGTTAAGACTCCACACTCCCAATGCAGGGGGCACAGGTTTGCTCCCTGGTCAGGGAACAAAGATATCGCATGCTGCACAGTGGTGGCCTTAAAAATAATTAATAAATAAATATCCTCATAAATTTTTATTATTCCTATTCCTTGGAATTTATTGAGGGGCATATGTGTGTGTATGTCTGTGTGCGTGTGTGTGTATCCTAAAATATGGACAATTGCATGAATATTCTACGTGCACTTGAAAATAATCTGTATTATTGAGATACAGATACCTATTTTATTCCTTGTGCTGTTCAGGCCTTCTAAATTCTGTCAAATTGTGTTCACCTCATGTGTCCTGGGTTGAGCCAAGTATGTTAGATACTGCTATGAGTTTCTATTCTTTCTTGCATCTCCTATCATTTCTACTTTGTGTATTGTCTGTGGCTTTGGATGCATGAATATAAATAATGACTCTATCTTCATTGAGCTTTACAGAACTTAACATTATAAACATTTTTCTTTGTCTCCTTTAAATATCACTGGTCTAAATTTACAGTGACCAACGTCCCAGTTTGCTCAGGGATTCCCCAGGATGTGAGACTTTCAGTGCTAAAACCAGCAAAGTGCCAGGCAAACTGGACACATTGGTCACCCTGTCTAGATTCTGTTTTTTCCTGATATAAAGATTATGAACCTTGATTTATTTTAGTTATTTACTTATTGAGATATAATTCACATACCAAACAACTTACCCATTTAAAGTCTAGAATTCAATGGTTTTAGAGTTGTGCAACCATCAAGGCAATGAATTATCCACACAATGGAATATTATTTGACAATCAAAAGGACTGAAGATGATACATGTTATAACATGGGTGAATCTTGAAAACATTATAAGTGAATAAAGGCAGTCACAAAACAACACACATTGTATGATTCCGTTGCTATGAAACATACAAGTTAGGCAAATCTATAGATAGAAAGTAGATCAGTGGTTGCCTAAAACTGGAGGTATTGAAGAAAATGGGAGTTGGCTGCCAATGGATACAGGTTTCTTTGGGGGGATAATGGAAATGTCCTCTGATTTATTTTTATTTTCATTTTGCTGGTATATATTTGCCCATCCTTTTACTTTATTTTTAACCTGTCTACATCATATAGTTTCAGAGTCTATACATCATTTTTATAGCAGAATAGAGAACTTCTTTTTAAAATAGGTGAATTAAGCCCATTGCATTTATTGATATGATTTTTATATTTGCCCTCTGACATACTGTTTTATGCAAATGGCCCTTTATAATGTGGTCTCTTTTATTTATTTCTATCTTTTTACTTTTTTTTTTTTGAGGATGGAGTACTTAGGAAGGTTAGTTAAGTTTGTTCAAATTGCCCCTTCTAAGTCAATACTTTTATATACGACCCCCAGTATCCTCCTTTGGCAACTGACTATTGGTTTGCTACTGTAAATAATACTGAAATTTGCTGGTAACCCTTTCTTCACCACCTTCTATCGCAGGAATTGATTTGGAACAATATCTTTTATTTCTAGTTAATAACTCTAAAGCAGTCATAAGCTTAATCTATATTTTTATGCTTTCTCCCTTTTAAAAAGTAGTAGCACTGTTCCTAAAATTTCAGTGCTATAGTTGTTACAGCCAGCACTTTCTCCCTTATAACCATCACTTATATTTAGTTTTACAGGTAGATATATCTTTAATGCTCACCACCAGGCCTTATGTCAATGTCTCTCCAGTCATTTTCACTCACTGGTAGTTTACTCAGTAAAGCCTCCTAGGAACAATATTTCCTGAGTTCTTGCTTGTTGATAGCAGTTTGTCTGCAGTCTTTATACCTTAATGTAAGTTTGGCTGGATTTATAATATATGGTTTATATTATCTTTCCTTGAGTATCTTAAATATGCCACTCCATTGTCTCCTAATATAAAGTGTTGCTGTCAAGAAGTCTGATGACCATCAGATTTTCTTGCCTTCTTCAGTGGCTTACTCCTTTTGCCTGGGAGCACAAAGTACTTTTTAGAATGTTTCAGTATTGGTCAGCCTGGGTCATTTTTCTTGGGTACATGGTGTTTCTTTTCAGTATGGGCTGTCAAATCTTTTTTTTTTTTATCTAGGAAAGTTGTTTTAAACTTTTTATTATTTCTATCCCATTGGTGTTCTTCCTGAATTTTTATTATATAATATATATGTAGTTCTTTACCTTTCATTTCTGTCACTTTCAAATCTTTTTTCATCTCTTTCCTCATTTGTTTGATGTTTAAAATTTTACTCCTTTTCACTTTTACTTCACGATATTTTCTGATGTTTTCATTCACTCTTGTGTTCTTTCCAGTTTAATCTTTGAGTTTTTTTCTTCCATTTCTAATTCTTTCTTGAGTTCTACAACTTCATTACTAAGTTTTTCTTTTACAGGTTGATTTTTTCATTTCCCCATCATTATTTTAATTTCTTTTAGCACCTTTTGAAATTTTAGGCTACAGTTTTCGTCTGTTTTACAGGTATGTTTCACAGTGTGTTTTCATCACCAGTGGAGATGATATTAGCCTTCTCTGTCTCATTCTTTATTAGTAAATTTGGAGCTCAGACTTCATCCCTTTCTGCCTATTGTGATGTGAAATTAGTTTTCCTGAACTTTGGGGAGGAATAAGTGGTTCACGACGGATGTTCTAGCTTCATGGCTCGAGAGCACTCTCTTGTTGCTTCATAATATGACCTGTGCTTTCTGAGATCTCCTTGCTTCTCTCCCACTTTTGTCTGACCTTATCCTTCTTTTGCTGTATCATCTCTGTCCAGCTTAATCTGGATTCCGTTTCCAGCAGTTTCCCATCCATGTGGGATTTTGCCCTAGAATAGAGGTTAGCTACATCCTTTTAAGAGTTCAATGAACTCAGGTATTCCAGCCCTTTCAGACTGTACCAGGGATAACTACACTTTACTATGTACGGAAGTGTACGAAAACCCAGCAGTTAAAGTTGCTGTCCCAAATCCTTCTGCCTGCTTTTTATTGTGTCTGGTGGAGAGTTGGCTCTTGTCCTCTTTTTAGGGCTATCAGAGAATCTGTTGCATCCCTCTGTATCCTCCCTCAAAGATTCTGATACTATGCAGATCTCAAAGTGTCAGTGTGTTGTCCACATCTGCTCATAATTTGAGGTTTGGAGGATACCTTGTGACTCAGGTTTTTGAAAAATAGATGCTGTCAGTGTGTTTGGTTTTCATATCCTAGCTCAGTTTTTATGGGGGGTTTAGGGAGATGCAAAAACCGTATCATCAATGTCATCTTCCCAGAATTTGCTGTATTGCCTTTTGGAGTGATCTTTAAAAGACTCATTTACAATGACAGCCAATGTGCAATTGCCACATCCCTATGACTAATCACCAAATCTCTGCTAAAGGTCTTTGCCTCATTTGTTACTAATTCTGTCACATGACCTCTATAAACTGCTATAAACATGCACAGTTAATGTTATTTGAGATTACTTTAGAAAAAGTGTGTCTTATTCAAACACTGATTCATTATTCAAAATAAACTAGGAAGAGAATCCGTGTAAAGACAAAGATATGAGCAGAATTCCTCTTTGGGGGAAGTAGAACTTGGAGGGAAAATTATCACCTGTGCACAGCATAGTCACTGGACGTGAGGCTGGGAAGTCAGACTGAATCTAGGACGTAGATGGACACAGGACAGGGTCAGATCACATGAGATGCAAATGCTGTACTAATGACCATCATTTCTATAGCTGTTCAGAGAAGCAAAAGCTTGGTGAGGGTTTGGTATCCCAGACATTCTCCATTGGCGAGGGAAGATTTGAACAGTGTCTGAGAAAAACAAATATATTTGGATAGACAGGGCATTATAGCTGCATATGTACATCATGAGAGTGGATGGAGGTGGGTTCACGACCATCAGAGGGACTCTCAAAGCACAGGTCTCCTGCTTCACCTCCTGCCTGGCTGCTGAGAGACAGAGTCGGGTCTGATTTGGTGCTCCAGAAGCCAAAAGAGCACTTCTTATGTCTCCTCTGCTTACTAACCTAAATATATTCTGTTAAACAAAAATACTATAATGTAGCAAAGACACAGTTTTTGTGAGCTGTAAGCAGAGGACTTTTTGCTACCCTTGAAATGGATATTTCTCTCTCTCCTTTTACTGTGAATGTAGGGTGTGACATCACACTTCCAGAGTCCATTCAGATAAGTCATCAAAGGCTAGGGCTCAGCTGATCTGGTAATAGGTACTTGTAACCCAACTACAACCCAACCTCCTCGGGTCCAGTCTCGGCAGTTCACACACACACACACACACACAGTCACTCACACTCACACTTCCAGCTCCCAAAGGATTGGTGAGAAATACAGACTACGACTCCTGATTACAGGAGACAGAGATGAGATGGTTACACTGCATACTGCACAGCAAGACTTCCTCAACAGTCCCTGGGATCCTCTCCCTTTCCCGCTATTTTCCCAGCCATAGTTATCACATCACCCGCACCACCATCAGCACCACCACCTTTCTGTTCAGCCTCTCTCCCCTACCCTTCCTGGATGCCTTCCCCTCCTGTATGTGTTTTTCTCCAGGTGTCACCATTTCTTTCCTTCTGAAAATATATTTAGCTCTCCCTCAGCCTGGCTTCTCCTTTTTGCTTCCTCACTCAGCATCTTTAATCAGCAAATTAAAGGCTCCCTTCTGGAATCCGTTCTCCTTGGAAGAGAAAAAGAGGCAGGGGAGACTATAAATAGTACTCAAAGATGGTCCCAACCTGGTGAGTCCACAGTTTCTTTTGTGGTTTAGTTTTCAAGTTTTCATGGAACTAAGAGTTTGCTTCAAGATGCTTGCTATCCTTTCCTCATTAGCCCATCAGAACACACGGTAAATTTTTTCTCCAATTGCTGCCAGTATACTTGGCTTTTAGCTGGACTGAAGGCAGGGGGTAAAGCACGCTGTCAATTGCTTTCATTGCAACCTTGATATTATAACCAGATGGTCATGGGAATATGGGGTGCCAAGAGACACAAACAATCAGAAATGTCACAGTACCCTTATTTGGGACTACCATCCTGAGATTTAGAATGATTTTTCTGGTTGCAAAACCCACTAAGTTGTATAAAGAACAGGGTAGATATACCACAGTTGATCAGAACAAAAATACTAGTGTGTGTGTGTGTGTGTGTGTGTGTGTGTGTGTGTGTGTGTGAGACACACACAAAGACAGAGAAACTGAAAGAGTGCACATGTGTTCATGGGGATGGGGTAGTGAGGAGTGCATAAATTTATACAGGCATTTCTGACCGCTACAACAAAGCATCGCAGAATGCAGTGATGTAAGTCAAAACTGAAGTGTGAGACAGAATGGCAGGAGCATTTATTAAGACACATTCAACCATGTCTGTAATTAAATCCATCCAACAGTCCATTATCCCTTTTGTGCAGATGACTAAAATGAGGCTCAGAGAAAGCAGATAATCTGCCCAAGGTTATACAACAAATAAGATTTCTTTGACTCTTGAAGTTCATGCTCTGTCCACTTTCCAGCACTGCTGCCACATCCCCCCATCCATGGGCTGCTTTGAATTTCAGTAAGGGAACTAGGCTGAGGGTGAAGGAGGAGCAGACATTGAGACTAGCTCCCCAGCAATGCTCTCCCTAACTCGGTCCACCATGCTCCTTTTCTCAGGGTTGACAGATGCAAGGATAGCCACACTGGCTCAGCCCAACCAGTTGGAAGAGGCAAGCAAGAGGCCAGTAAGTACTTTCTCTCTGGCCAGGTTCTGCAGCCTAATGCTCTCCACCCTTCTAATGCCAGGATGGGGCCCTCCCTCCTCCCCCGACAGCCTCACAGCCAAGGATAGCAGCACAGCTGGAAAAATAGATAGGTCTTTCTTACCCTCTCATGCGTGTGCCCTGGGGCTAGGTAGCTCTATAAATATGGTAATGGCTTCTCAAGCATGCCCAGACTGGAAATGAGACTGAGAGGCTTGAGAAAGGCTGTTCCCGATAACTGCTGTGGCAGCCTTGCTGAGAGGAGATGCTGCATCTGAGCTTGCAGGGTCAAATTAACTCCCCACCCCCTTGAGTAGATCCCTTCCCCTCCACCCCCTCCCACCCTATTAATCGCCTGTACCCACCTGTTCCCTGATTACACTGATGACACCCACAGAGGGAAGAAGGCAAGCAGCAGCTCATGTTTAGTCTATTACCAGGAGGCCCAGACTTGTGATTAAAAAAAACCATACACACCAGCAACAACACAGCTACACTGATGAGTACAATAGGGAAGCAGCTTGACACTTCCCCGCCATGGCCCTACTGAGTAAAATGACAGCTACAATAAAAAGCCAAACGCCAGCTCAGCCTAAACAACCACGCGCTCAGAGATGGTGTCTGTAACTGCCTTTCCGTAGCTCTTCCTTCCTTGAAGACTGTGGACTGGGAACAGCCCAGAATGCCCTACGGAGTACAGACTGTGGGAAATGGCGACTAGAATTCTACAGTGACTTTAGACAAAGCTCTTCATATCACTCTAGACCCTTTGCTTGTCAGAGAAAAAGGATAATGCCCTTTTCCAGGTGGTTAGATGACTTTGAAGCCTTAGATGATGCTTCTGCTTCCTCCATCCCCACCCTGCTCTTTTTTTAAAATGTACTTTATTGAAGTACAGCTGATTTACATGTTGTGTTAAATTCTGCTGTACAGCAGAGTGACTCAGTTATATGTGTGTATATACATTGTTTTTCATATTTTTTCCATTATGCTTTATCACAGGATATTGACTATAGTTCCCTGTGCTATACAGTAGGACCTTGTTGCTTATTCATTCTATATATAACTGTTTGCATCTGCTAATCCCAAACTCTCAATCCATCCCTCCCCTACCCCTTCCCCTTTGGCAACCACAAGTCTATTCTCTGTGAGTCTGTTTCTGTTTTGTAGATAAGTTCATTTGTGTCATGTTTTAGAGTCTACATATTAAGAGATAAATGATATTTGTGTCTATCTTTCTCACTTACTTCACTTAGTATGATAATCTCTAGGTCCATCCATGTTGCTGCAAATGGCATTATTTCATTCTTTTGTTATGGCTGAGTAGTATTCCATTGTATATATGTACCACATCTTCTTTATCTATTCATCTGTCGGTGGACATTTAGGTTGTATCCATGTCTCGGCTGCTGTGAAGAGTGTTACCATGAACATAGGGGTGCATATACCTTTTCAAATTATAGTTTTGTCTGGATATATGCTCGGGAGTGGGATTGCTGGATCATATGGCAACTCTATTCTTAGTTTTCTGAGGAACCTCCATACTGTTCTCCACAGTGGCTGCACCAATTTACATTCCCACCAACCGTGTAGGAGGGTTCCCTTTTCTCCACACCTGCTCCAGCATTTGTTATTTGTAGACTTTTTAATGACAGCCATTCTGACCAATGTGAAGTGGCACCTCACTGCAGTTTTAAATGAATTTCTCTAATAATTTGTGCCCATTGGCCATCTGCATATTCTCTTTGGAGAAATGTCTATTTAGGTCTTCTGCCCTTTTTTTGATTGGGTTGTTTGTTTTTTTGTTTTTTTTTGTTATTGAGTCCTACGAGCTGTTTGTAAATTTTGGAAATTAAGCCCTTGTCAGTCACATCATTTGCAAATATTTTCTCCCAGTCCACAGGTTGTCTTTTCATTTTGTTTATGGTCTTCTTTGCTGCACAAAAGCTTGTAAATTTGATTAAGTCCCATTTGTTTATTTTTGGCTTTTATTTCTATTGCCTTGGGAGACTGACCTAAGAAACCCCGGGCGATTTACCCACCCTGCTCTTTCTTGCTACTATGACCATCCCCTCCTTTGAGCAGCAGCTACAGCACGTGGCTTGCATTGCTTCAACAAAGGGATAGTACCTCAGAAGAGAAAAGGCTTTTGAGTATCAAACGTCTAGGACCAGAAGGTACCCAAGGATGGGGCATTACATGCTGGATATCTTACCCTTTTTTGTGCCATGTGATGCGTATAGAGACACCTTCTCAGAATAATGTTTTTATAGGCATAAAACACATTGCAAAATGATTTTACAATGCAAAATCATGACTCTCATACAAATATAACGTGAACGTGTTTTAAAGTTTTTATTTAACTCATTAATGAAGAAATCAGGAAGGTGTTACAAACTGGTTCAAAGGGGAATTCAAAGAGCAGAAACATATATGGGCAATTAGAAATGCTAAAACCAATGTGTTAATACATGCAAAACTTGCTTATAACTGGAGTGTCTGGGAAGTGGAAAGATCAGGGAGAGTGGGAATCAACTGTCCTCTACAGGACAAATCTGACTTTTATGAACAAGAGTTATTTCCATTACTCTGAGTTCTTCTTAACTTTCAGAGTTGTAAAACAGCTCAAGGCAATGAAAGATGGAAACTACTATAGAATCAGATAACCAGAAGGTGCACAACAGGTTTTCTGACATTCTATAAGAAACTAGTACTCATTTTTTGCCATTTCAAAAGTTTTTTTATAATTTTTTTCCTGTAGATACAAGCATTCAGGAAACCAATCATATAGAAATACACTCATTAGAATAGTTTAAATTTTGTGATATAGTAATGCATGTGCTTCTTGAGTTACCGTGATTTTGTAATGACTACAATAATTTCAGAATCACATGCATCAGCAAAATTTCTTCAAATTTTGAAGAAATCTTCAAAGCCTATAATGTGATATGAAAATATCTATTATTTCTGTATTTTACAAAGCCACAGGTATTGTTAAAACCAATGTGATTTTTTTTCTTACATTTGTAAGGGAAGGAAATGATACATTTCAGTTAGAATTCTACCAGACCCCATGTAAAGAAACTCTGAATTAGATTTTAAAAGTTTCCCCTCACTTTTAATGTTGAAATAAAAAATGATGACCCAAATCATCATTTGGGAAAGATGAAAGATGTGAAGAGGAAAGATGTGAAGTGAAACAAATTAAGTGAGTTAGACATCATCGATGTATTTGAGAAAAGTTTCCTTGGCTCTGTCTTCCCCAGGGTAACCAAGGAATTAGAGAAACCCAACACTGGTTTAGGAAAGTTGAGAACAGAGTTAATATGCTCCTACTTCCTGGGTAGAAGTTTAGAAGTTTACTAGACCCCAGTGTCTGGGCAGACAGGACTGAGATGGTCTCCTAGAGTTTACCCAAAAGTCAAGACAATGTTTCCTGGGTGGTAGCACACATGTGTGAAGAGACAGACCACTCAGAGAGGGCTGTGGTGGAGAAGATGGGGGAATTCAGCAGTTACCTGCTAAGCTCATGCCAGGGGCCATAAAAGGAGTAGATCTTAACAGATTCCACACACAGCACACCTATCCCTATGCATATCCCCCAGAACTTAGATACAACTCCACAGAAAGGGGAGAATCTACCAAGGCATGAATACATGCCTCCCATATAGTAGAAGTGTGGCTTAAAATAGAAATTACTTTCAATTATAGGAGGAAAATAAAAGCCCTATACTTGCACACCCAAGTTTGTGAACTAAATGCCGCCTCTTATACATTCCACCTGAGCAAATCTCCCAGGTCTCTTTCTCTCCATCCCATGGCCACTTCACTAACTCAGACTCTTGCCGGGTTCAAGACCGCTCACCACATGGCTCCTCCTGATCTCCCGGCCTCACCTCTCACCCCTCTCCCCGACACGCCCCCACCACTCCTTGCCACTCATGGCTTCTTTTTTAGTTTTTTTTACATTTTATTTATTTATTTTTTATACAGCAGGTTCTTATTAGTTACCAATTTTATACATATTAGTGTATATATGTCAATCTCAATCTCTCAATTCATCCCAGCACCACCACCCCGTCTCTTACAGCTTCTGAAGCCACTCTGTTCTCTGACACTCCATGGTTTGGCCTGCACCTTATGCTCTGCCTTGAACGTCTCCTCATCTTCTCATCCATCCTTAAAACCCTTTCCGGAGGATTTGCTTTGGCCTCTCTATTCCCCAATTTCCCTCCCAACCTATTAAATCTTAGTTATCCTTCATGACCACACCCCTCTGACATAAATGACTCTTCTGTGAAGACTTCCAGAGCTCCTTCTCCCAAGGTATTTGTGATACTGTAATTTATAACAAGAAATGTGGTCTTCATCCACAGTCCCAAGGCACAGAGCTCCTAAACCCTTGGAACTTCCAAAGTGATGTTCCAGGTGATAAAGATGTTACGACTTTTGGAATGCACCTAAAGATGGGGGCTGGATGCCAGTGCAGCCAATCCAGTGATTAGAGGGTTTGAACTTTCAGTCCTACACCGGCTTGCCAGAAAACCACCAGAAGCTAGGAAGAGGTAAGGAAGGATTCCTTTGCAGGTTTCAGAGAGAGCATGGCTCTACCAATACCTGGACTTCAGACTTCTAGCCTCCAAAACTGTGAAAGGAAAAATGTCTGTCGTTTCTAGCCACCCAGTTGGTGGTCCTTTGTTATGGCAGCCCTAGCAAACAAATACAGAGGCTTCCTAGAGGAAGCGACATTTGAATAAGTTCTGTATTTCCAAACAGAAACACAGGATTTATTTGCCCAACAGACGTGGACCAGAGGATTTTTTTCTTTCTGTATTTTTCCTAGTATTTATAAATCTGCATAGTTCATGTAGACATTCTGAGGTCCTGCCTCCCTTAAAAGATGAAAAGAGCCATACGCCACCATTAGCTGGAGGTCAATGGCAGCTGTTCCTTCAGGAGGAGTGTGTGCTCTCAGGTTGCCCCATTTCCCAGAACTCTCACACCTCGCCCTCTCTACTCTTTACATTTCCAGTCTGGCATCTATGTCATCATAAATGCATGAATCAGGTCTAAGATTTTTAGCCAGAAGACAGTTCAGACAGTAAGTCTCTGCAAATCTCCCCTGGAGCCCCCATGAATGGCACTGATTGTCACCTGTCCTCCAGAGCCCTGGCCACTTACCTGTGTCAGTAGCAGTGGGGGAGATGAAACCTATCCCACTATCTTTAATTAAATCACCATTCCAGACATTCTCTTGCTCTGCAACTTATTACCATACCCTGGATCTTTTACCCTTGCTGCTGAATTCCAATGTGATGGATCTCAAGTCCCCTACGTGTTCTGCAATTTGCTCTTTAAGTGGAAACGTCTACATTTTGATTGCCTAATATGTTTCTATCATCTTCCATCCAGCAGGATGTCAGGGCCCTCTGTACAGCACTCAGTAAAGGAAACCAGTCTAGACTGCAACCCTTCATTAAGACAAAGCTCAGGTCAAACCCAATGCATCCAAGAAAACTTCCAGGGCTGTATAATGTGACCATTCCCGCTCACCAGGGAAACCAAGTCAGAAAGACCCACATCTGAATTTCAGCTTCACTACTTATTACCTGTTTGGGCAAATTACCTGACCTCTCTAAATTTTATCTGTAGTATGGACATAAAAATCATCTGAGACATAAGATTCTCATGGTGATTAAATGAGATAAGCATATATAAAATGCTTAGCGCAATGCCTCCCATGTAATAAGCACACTTTAAAGTTGGCTGTTGTTGTTACTCTAATTGTTGTTATCAGTTTCATTGCTGTTTTTATTGTTGCTGTTACTATTATAGCAGTAATCCTCCATTATAATGCTCCAAATAGGGTCTAAAAATTCAACTGTGTACAATGTGGGATTGCATTATTGCAAAATTTAAGAAAAAATTAAAAGGCTATTAGGAAGAAGGGGAGAATTGCCTACCATGTTATACCCGATATGACATGTAACAGCTGATATCATGTCATCATGATAAGTGTATTTTTATAGGGTTTCTCTGTAGTGCATTTACTCTGGAGAAAAACTAAACTTGTTTGGCACCAGTTGGAGCCACAAGGCAGATCAGATATCATGGAAGACCCCTCCCTGGTCAAAGGGTATTTGGAGAGGCCTGGAGCTGTGCATAGAGCTGTGAGCTCTGACTTTAAGCCAAAGATCATAAAGAAGGGTCAAGCTGGAGGCATGGTGATAGACAGACTTCATCTGGGATGCCACCACGGATAGGACCTCTGGATAATAATCAAGTTCACATGTACCCACTGGGAATCTGAGTAGCCTATGTTCTCATTAAGTTGGAAAGCCAACAAAGCAGCTTTGTTTGTTTTTGCACTTTCTCTGCAGTTACAACTTTCCACCAGAGGACTGCCATTTCTCTGTGCAAATGACAAGGCTATATTAATACAGTGAAAAGTCTTAAATATGACCAGACCAAAACGGATACAAGGTAGTCATCTGTCTTGCCTTGCTATGAACCATGTAATCTCCCTAAGGAACAACTTGTTTCATGTCACTCCTCTGATCAACAAGCTTCCAGAGTTCCCTGTTACTGAAAGAGCAAGGTCTGAATTCCTAGGAGGTCTGCACGTTGCAGTTGTGAGGAAGACAAGTGTATGAGGCGGCAGCCAGCAGAACTTCAATGTTGTATTTGCTGTCTGTGAAAAACATCATCCAATCAGTCACTCTGGTCAGCAGCCTGGGCATCACCCTCAATTCATCTCTTTCCTTCTCCTTACACACCCATTACATCAAATAATCAATACATCAATCACTGAGATCTTTTCAGTGTAACTCCTGAATAGCTCTTGGACTTTTCTACGTCTTCTATTCCCTCCACTACTACTGTTGTCCAGGCTTGAATTATAGCCTGGGCATAATTTGGTTCCCCAGGGCTTTCCCATTTCTCCCCAGATTTCCATCCTTCATATTTATTTCCAAAGTGGGAAAAACTGATGTGCTTGGGTATGCAGGGGGAAAGTGGTGAGGAAGAAGGCTTGGATGGAGAAGAGACAACTAATCGTAACAGCTAACTTTATATTGAGTGACTATTGCATGCCAGGTGCTGTGCTAAATGCTTTTATGTTCATTACCTTATTTAATTCTCCACAAGTCCCTTGAGGCAGAAAAGGGAGGCTCCAAGGATGTGATATGTTAAAAATGGCTGTACATTTTTTATTGTTCCTCCCATTGAGAAAGAGAGTCAAATTCCCTTTTCTTTGAATCCAGGCTGTCTTAATAACTTACTCAACCAGGAGAATGCAGCCGAAATGACATTCTGGACCTTCTGAAGCTTCGTCATAAGAAGCCTTTCTTGTAATACTCTCTATCTCTTAGAGCCTTGAGAAACTGTAAAAACTCCAACAACCTTGAGAACCTATGAGAAGGTTCTACAAGAACCAACCTATGAGAAGCACAAACCATGGGGAGAGGTTGGGGAGCATGGGATTCCACGTGGAAATAGCTACAGTCTGAGGAGCACTGAGGCACAAAGCATGGGAGTGAAATAACCATCTTAGAACTGGATTCTTCAGATGATGCCACATGGATCCAAGATGAACTGCCCAGCTGAGCCCTGAATTCTTAATCCACTAAATTGTGGTCAAAATAAAATGGTTATTGTAAACCACTAAGTTTAGAGATTTTTTAAATTGCTGTAACAGGCAACCTGAACAGATAGATTAACTTTTGATCAAAGTCACACAGCAGATGTTAGAACTGAGCCTCAAATCCAGGTGGTATGAGCCCAGAGTCTGCTCTCTTAACCATGGAGCCCATACTGTTTCCTTAAATGGAGAATGCTGGTTACTTGAGTTGGGAAAGTCAAACGTTTCCAGAGAACAAGGTATCAGAGCCCAGAGTGAGGAAGGGAGAAGGGGAAAAGGACTCTCAATTATCAAGGAGATTCTGGGTTTAGTCACTGTGCTAGAAATACATTTTCTGATTTAATTCTTGAAAAAAACCCTTTTAAAGCAGGCATTTTTAATACCATTTCACTAAACAAAAGACAGAAACATGTTTCAGAATAACTTGCCAAAATCCAACATCCAGGAAGTCACAGAGTTGGGTTTTAAACTCAGGACAGGATCCAAAGCCACTGTGAGCATCGTGCTGGATGTCCTGCTAACTGAGTGAATTTCAGGATCAGGTCCCAGCGCTGGACTCCCCAGAAGGAAGACATCCGTGCCTACAAGGGCAGGCTTCCGTTCCAGGTAGGCACTAAGCATGCTAAGGTCAGAAGGGATTTATTTCACTTCTACATCAGAAGACAAAAACTTTTAATTAAAAGAAGAGAGAAAAAACTGCCAGGGACTGAGCAGGAAGTCCACGCCATCTGACAGTTTCAATTTTCACTTACAGCTTACTTTCACCGATTGATATCCTTTTCTTGCCTGCTGAAAAGCTTCTATAAATCGCCTTCCAAAGTCACAGGCAACTGCCACTTTAACCCTCACTTGGACAGGAATTCAGCAACAACAACGTCTGCTACGTTTTGCTGATCACTAACTGTGTGTCAGAATCTATGCAGAGGGCTTGCATCCGTAATCCCATTTAACTCCCCCAAATCCCTGTGAGGTAGGGGCTATTAGCATCTCTCATTTAAACAAAGTTAATCAAGTTTCTGTGTTGTAAGACTTCCCAAAACCCCAGCCATGCTGCTGTGCCTGAGAAGCTCCAAGAGGGAATTATTATTATTGTTGCTGTCAGTATTATTAGTAGTATTATTTTCTCTCTCCACTTTATACAGAATTGACACTTTCTTGTTGTTTACTATGCTCCAGACACAATTCACTATTCTAAATGCTTTCTAAGCATCAACCCATTTAATGACCTTCACAACTTCAATTATTTGTTGTAATTTTGTAGATGAGGATACTCAGGCATGGAGAGGTAAAGAAATCTGCCCCAGGCACACAGCTGGGAAGTGGGAGAGGCAGAATTCAAATGCAGGCAGATTGGGTGTGCTGTCACCAATGGATTGTGCTGAGATATCTCAAAGGCTCAGTAGTCCACGGAGCACATATAGAATCTCTGAAGTTCTTTGAGATTGTACTCTGGAAGTCTTCAGCCACTGGCTGAAGGACTGCTGTTTTAGCCCTGATTATTGGCAGCTGTGTGTATGCTGATGCACTAGCATCCCCAACCATGGCAGAGCCTCTTGCCCCACCTCTGAGACTGGGTCCCCTGGGCTACCAAAAGCTGCCAGAACAAAACACAAATCAATGGTGGGCTGATCACCACAAAAACCTCCTCTCCTGAAAGGGTAATTCAGCCAGACCTTGCCCTCTCCATGCCCACTCCCACACCCCCGGCTGTTGAGGTGCCACCATGCCTCCAACATAATCACACTACCTGGGTTAGGATACAGACACTTCGTGGCAGGCTGGCCTCAGTGAGGAAAAGGAGGTGTCTGTTCTCTGCCTCTGACATTTCCACATTCAGCCTATGAGAGCAGAAGACAGATCACCAGCCGTGGCAGGATGTCGAGCATCCCAGGCAAACACCTGCCAACAATCAACAGAGGCTTCTAGGAGCTCCATTCCTGAGCCTTCTCTTTGGTGTCTTCCTCTGAATCTTTGCTCAGCTGCTACTGCTGTGTCACTGGCACCCCAGACAAGGAGTTGAATGATCTTATAAAGTAAAAGACTCTAAACTGAAAGGATCTTAGGGATTATTTCACCCTGTCTCATCATGTACACACACATACATCATGTACACTAGGAGACTGAGGTGCACAGAGTGAAAAGGGCTTCAGACCTTTCTGATTTGAGTTAGGACCCAAACTAGAATGTCCTGAGTCCGAGTTCAGTGTTCTTTCCCATAGTACAGTCATTTCTTAGATTGTTAGGGGGAGCGAGTTAAGAACAACTGGTCCAGGTATCTAATTTTATAGCTGGGAAACTGAGGTCCAGAGAGAAGGAAAGCCCTAATTCATAAATAATGACTTTGCCTTGGTTATTTGTGTTCATATACTTCCCTCTTGAGTCTGCAAGTGCCGTGAAACTAGAGTCCTTGCTGGATTCATCTTCATACCTAGGAAATGACTGACACAGAGCAAATGCTCAATAAATCATAGTCAAATGGATGATGGATCTAAGAACAAATGCACAGTGGAATGAATAAATGGATGAATGAATTAATAAATAAATTCATCTAGCTTAAAGTATTGGTCCCTACTGGGAAGAAATTCCTAGGGAAGTAACACTTGAAGTTGTCATCACTCATCAGTATCAGAATTCAAGTCAGTTTCAAATGTTTTCCTAAGCATTCAGTTTGATGAAGAGAAAACAAGCAATCCACATCAGCAGGGAGAGGTGTTTGGTGGGAGGAGGAGCTTAGATCTGGTAGGGTGGGACTGCTAGACAGATAACTTGCTTGTGTTTCTTTTCAGGTTGCTAAGTTCTCTTCAGACCCATTATCTCATTAATCCTCAAGAGGGCTCAGTGGTGTGTATATCATGCCCACTTCTTAGATGAGAAGACTGAGGGTCATGGATAGAAAAGAACCAACCCATGACCACTTGGATCCTTGGGGTGGAGTCAGGCTTGGAATCCATGCCCTCCCATTCTGCTCTCTGCCAGGTGGTACTGGAAACTGTGCTGAGGCTTAGAGGGGTCCTGAAGATACCTTCTGCACCATTAAACCAAAAATAGCTTGTGCTTTTTTCCAGAAAGAAATCTGTAAACAACTGGTGTCACCATGCTGGGCCCCCATGGGCTCAGGAAGGATTAAACTATAGCTCCACGGACTGACCTCATTTCTCACTCTGTCTCGTTAGGAGTGGCCATTGGCACCTACAGCCGAGAGCTGACCTGTCATCCACTCACACCTCCCACTCTCACGTAACAGCCCCGTGGGCTGCTCCATTCCATGTCCGATGTCAATTTCTTGGAGACAAATGGTGGGGCTTTTTCTAAGAAACTGAAATGTGCTGTTTTTTCAACCAATATTTATTGAGCACCCTGTGTATACCTCTGTGTGCTAGGTGCTTTGGGGAAGAAGAGAATGAACAGTCCTATTATATGCTAAGCATGATACTATTTTATACACATTATCTTATTTATTAGTATCATTATTCTTGCTGCTGCTATTGTTGTTTTTATTTAAGGCTATCTTTTATTGAGCACTTATTCTGTACCAGAATTTTACCAGGCACTTTGCACTTCTTATATAATGATGATGAGGATGATAATGATGATGATGACAATGACTGCATAGGGTTGAATAGTGCTTCTCCCCCAAAGTTCATTCCCCCTCTAGAATCTCAGAATTTTACCTCAGATCTTATTTGGAAATGGGTCATTCTAGATGTAATGAAGTTAAAATGAGGTCATAGAGGATTACGGTGAGACAAAACCCAATCCCTGGTACCACTATAAGAAAATGGAAGTTTGGACACATACACAGAGAAAAGAACGCTACATGAAGACAGAAACACAAAGGGAGAACATCATGTGAAGAAAGAGGCAGAGACTGAAGTGATGCATCTACGAACCAAAGAACACCAAAGATTGCCGGTGACCACTTGAAGCTAGGAACAAACAAGGAAGAATTCTCCCCTAGAGCCTTTGAAGGCAACATGGCCATGATGACACCTTGATTTTGGACTTCTAGCCTCCAGAATTGTGAGATAATCCATTTCTGTTGTTTTAAGCCAAGCAGTTTGTGGTAATTTGTTGAGCAGCCCTAGGGAAATGAATACAATGATTTTACTTGTCCTTTCTTGAGTACTTTCCACGGACAGCACTACACGAGAATTTCACGTGAATTATCTCCTGTCTCATCTTGAGCATAACCCATAAGGGATACCCCAGCCACAGTATCTGCAAGATTTTCCAACACCAGAAATCACGACCAACTGTTTTACTCCTTGAGTTTCTCAAGCGTTAACTCCCAAGGAGAGAGCCCAATTGGCCCACCTCATGTTGAGTCAGAGCGTGGATCATGGGTCACCGTGGAGCTAAGAATGTGTTGCTTTTCATTCAAGAGTCCCCCTGGCTTGATCCAATCTTTTGTCGTCTAGAGTTGGGGAAAGAACAAAGGAAAAGGTTAAGGCCAAGACATGGATGTTCAGGAGATCGTCACCAAGTCTCTCTGGATCGTATTTTCCCACATTCCAAGAGGACCTAAGGTCAAGCAGAGAAAACATGGGCTTTATAAGATGAGGGAGATGCTATTATCCAGTTGTGCTTTCCCTCAGCACTCTTGGCAAGTCACATAAACTCTCTAAGCTTTAGTTTCTTCATCTATAAAATGGGGATAATTGTTTCCTCACGTGAGTATGCTGAAGAGGAGACAATACCAACAGTGGGAAATACAATAGATCCTCACTGCATAGCTGCCTCTCTTACCATTGTAAGGATAATGCTGTCTAGCCTATCTATTTGGATATTGTAATTATTTATTTGAAGCAGTTTGGTTAAACATTTATTAAGTGTCAACTATGTATATGAGTGTCACCATACATGAAATGTCTCTGAGAATGCCCTGGAGACACATGTCTGAGTTCTGTCACTGGTGTTACTATGATCATCATCCTGCACCTGGTGGACCAACTCTAGAAAGCTGGGCTGATGCTGCACCAAATAGTCTGAGTTAGGGATTCTTAGCAGGCAGGCAGGCAGGCAGGCAGAGCCAGGGCCCTGCAATGAAGGTAAAACAGCTCTAAAGAGATAGCCAGGGGACTTCTTTCCTATATTAAACTATTGATTTTTTTATAAACTAAGAGCACAAAAGGCCAGTGAAAACAATTGCATCCCAGAGCTGGACACCAAAAAAATCAGACGTTCTTTGTCCCTTGTTGGCCACTTTCATGAAGTGACTTCCTTTTAGAGAAAAGATGAAACTCCTTTATTTCTAGGAAGTAAGAGGAAGGCAGGGAGGAAGGGAGAGAGCAAGGGAGGGAGGGAGGGAGGGAGGGAGCAGTATGAGAAAAGGCTCTAAACTGGAGGACAGGAAACCTAATTTCTAGCTCAACTCAGCCACTGAGCAAATTCCTTCCTTTCTTCCAGAGATCAGGTGGTAAAACCTGATGCTCTCTACATTTGGACAGTCTGTGACTCTGTTACAGGAGGGAGGCAGGGAGGAGAGAAAGGATGGATGAAAGAAGAGAAGACCTGTAAGAACACACAGTGAGCCTAGGAAGAAGGTTCTGGCTGGATTAACTCTTGAGCTTCACCTGGACTCCAGCTATGAGCCCAGACAATGTTCCCATCAAGGACCCTTGCCCTCAGCTGGCAGTGGGGACTGAAGCTTCTTCAGCTGGGGAGGGAGCTCTAGTTAACAAAACTAAGCCAAAGTATGAATATGGAATTCTGGGCCTTGGAAGGGCCACGCAGGAACCTTGAGGTACCACGCTGGGCCTCGAGGAGCCCTGAAATACAAGCTCCTTAGCTTCAGGGTAAAATGCTACTCCACTCTGGAGTTATGCCTTGAGTAGGCATAGACCACTCAGAGAAAACTATGCTCCATTTCTCTTCAAGACTGACACCTCCTCCTATGACTGTAGACTGAGATGTAATGGTACTTACTGAGAGCATCATTTTGGTACTCTACATGCACCAGCTCCCTGGCTCCTGGGGGGCTGAAGATCATGGTTTCTACCTTATAGGGACTTTATGGAGATGTTGGAGGTACATCACTCCTCCAAGAACCAAGCCTAGCATTATTGAGACCAAGGACTCAGTCTCTTTTCTGCACCAAGACATTTTGCTCATTGGGGTCCCATTAATTGTTATATGCCAGGCACCATGATGAGCTTTACAGACACTGCGTCATTTACTACTCATGACAGTCCCATGACATAAATATTATTGCCCACACATGAAAGCACAGAGGTAGTCATATTTGAGGTATCATAATGCCAACTTATCTTCTTGGAGTCAGGATGAAGTTGTTCCTAGAGTCTGGGCCACTACCTTTTCCAGATACTGATGCTCACCCAGCCCTGGCTTGGGGGCCAGGAGCTCAGAGATGTTCAGGGATCTGGAACCATCTGTCAGATATCATCACATGAGCTGGCCACACAATCCATTTGCTTTCTTCCACTTCAGGAGGAGGACCAGCTTTTAGAGAGGTGGTATTGTGGAAGGAGACGAAACATCCAGGTGGATTCAATATGTCTATCTTGGGCCTGAGTTTATACCTTATACCAGTTCTCTTTGACCAGTGTCATTGCTGTGTTATTCCCTCAACTATGACAATCAGCCACATGTTTGTACTGTGCACCTAAGGAGACACCTAAATTTTCACTCATGATTAAATGCTGAACTCAATTCTTAACACTTCCATAAAGCCTTTCTTCAGCATGGCAATTCTCCATGGAATCTCTTCCTTCTGATCTTCTAGGACATTCTCTCTACTTTTTAAAGAATTAATTTTAATTCTACATGTGGTCTCTGAGCCTCCTTTGAGAATGAGTTCTCATGCTCATGGCAGCAGTAACTCTCCAAGGTGCTTTTATGGCTCTTAGTTTGAGTTACTCTAGATGCAGACAAAGAGGTAAGGATTGGAGTGCAGGTAGTTAATTTTTGTGGGGAAATAAACACAGGGGAAGAATGGGAAGTGAGACGGGTGGGGGGGGGGGAGGGAAGGAAGCCAAAAATGGATGTGTGAGCAGCGAGGGAGTAAACTCCCTGGGGCATTCAGGAAGCTGGTTTAGAGCAGACTTCAGAGTTATCCCACCCCAGGGGCAAAAGAGCTGGGATAATTATATACTGACTCCTGCTGAGTATCATGCAGTGGGGTCGTTTCCATCCTGTTGCGTATGTGGGAAAAGTAGGTTTCAAAGGAGAAAGATCTCAGGCAGTTGGAATCAGGCCAGGAGCACTGAAGTAGTCAGGGCGACGGAAAATGGGCAGGACACCAATGGTACCTACTGTGTGCCTGCTTCTCTAGCCTATCTGTAAGGGTCAGCTATTTGATCTACAAAACAGGGGTCACTGAGGAAGTGAAACAAGCACTCATCACACATGTAAGTTGTTAGCAGAGTGGGCAGCATATGGTAAGCATCTAAAAAATATTGACTGTCATTTCTTTTTCAACAGACACTGGATCTCTCTCTGAGAACCCCAAGACATGTACACTTCCTAAGAGTGGGGAAACTGAGGCCCCAAAATATCCAATGACTCCTTTGGAGAAGTGAGACTGCTTAGCAGTAGAATGTGTGTGACTCCCCCAAGAGTGAAATCCAAGGTCACAGAATTCTTAGATCAACATGCTCTCCTCTCTGCAAAGTGATCACACAGCTGTGCAAGACTGTGTCCAATAAGGATGGAGACATGGATGGGCAGTGGTTTCATCACTGGATTCTCATCATCATCTTTTTTGTTTTAATGGGGGGTAATTATTTTTCTCCTTAGAATCTCAATAAACATTGTATAAAAAACTTCCTGGGACATTTTGAGCTCATAAGCCTCTTTGGGTCTTATCAGTTTCTCTCTTTTTCTTTTTAAGTATTATTTATTTAAATAAAATTTACATTCAATAAAATTCACCTTTTTTAGGTGTATGGTTTGATGAGTTTTGACAAACATGGAATCAATCCTATAAACACCACTGCCATCAAGGTATACAGTAGATATTTCCTTTATTCTCAGAAGTTCCCTCATGACCCTCTGTATTCCATTCCCTCCCCCAACCCCCAATGCCAGACAACCACTGATCTGATTTCTGTTCCTATAGTGTTGCCTTTTCCAGAATGTCAGTGGAATCACAGGGTATATAGCTTTTTGTGTCTGACTTCTTTCCCTTGGCATAATGCATCTGAGATTCATTCATGTTGTTGCTTATAACAGTAGTTTGCTTTCTTTCATCACTGAGGAACAGTCTATTCTGTGGATGTATCACAATATGTTTATCCATTCAGTAGCTGATGGACATTTGGGTTGTTTCCAGTTTGGGATGATTATGAGTAAAGCTGCTGTAATCATTCCCGTATGTGTCTTTGTGTGGTCACATGTTTTCATATCTCTTGGATAAATACCTAGAAGTGGGAATCACAGAGGTGTATCGTGTTATGGGCTTAACTGCATCTCCCCAAAATGCATATGGTGGAGCCTTAACCCCCAGTACTTCAGGATGCAACTGTATCTGGAATAAGTCCTTTAAAGGACAAAGGGGGACAAATTGGTTCAAGATGGTGGAGTAGAAGGACATGCTCTCACTCCCTCTTGCAAGAGCACCGGAGTCACAACTAACTGCTGAACAATCATCAACAGGAAGACACTGGAACTCACCAAAAAAGATACCCCACATCCAAAGACAAAGGAGAAGCCACAATGAGATGGTAGGAGAGGTGCAATCACAGTAACCAAGAGTTCACTGAAGAAATCAAAGACGAAATCAAAAAATACCTAGAGACAAAAGACAATGAAAACACGACGATCCAAAACCTATGGGATGCAGCAAAAGCAGTTCTAAGAGGGAAGTTTATAGCAATACAATCCTACCACAAGAAACAAGAAAAATCTCAAATAAACAATCTAACCTTGCACCTAAAGGAACTAGAGAAAGAAGAACAAACAAGACCCAAAGTTAGTAGAAGGAAAGAAATCATAAAGATCAGAGCAGAAATAAATGAAATAGAAACAAAGAAAACAATAGCAAAGATCAATAAAACTAAAAGCTGCTTCTTTTAGAAGATAAACAAAATTGATTAACCATTAGCCAGACTCATCAAGAAAAAAAAAGGAAAGGACAGAAATCAATAAAATTAGAAATGAAAAAGGAGAAGTTACAACAGACACTGAAGAAATACAAAGCATCCTAAGAGACTACTACAAGCAACTCTACAAGCCAATAATATGGATAACCTGGAAGAAATGGACAAATTCTTAGAAAGACTGAACCAGGAAGAAACAGAAAATACGAACAGACCAATCACAAGTAATGAAATTGAAACTGTGATTAAAAATCTTCCAACAAACAGAAGTCCAGGACCAGATGGCTTCACAGGTGAATTCTATCAAACATTTAGAAAAGAGCTAACACCCATCCTTCTCAAACTCTTCCAAAAAATTGCAGAGGAAGGAACATTCCCAAATTCATTCTATGAGGCAACCATCACCCTGACACCAAAACCAGACAAAGATACTACAAAAAAAGAAAATTACAGACCAATATCACTGATGAATACAGATGCAAAAATCCTCAACAAAATACTAGCAAACAGAATCCAACAACACATTAAAAGGATCATACACCAT
>NW_006789698.1:349299-373681 GCF_000442215.2 Lipotes vexillifer
AAAAAAAAAAAAAAAAAAAAAAATCATACGATCATCTCAATAGATGCAGAAAAAGCTTTTGACAAAATTCAACATGCATTTATGGTAAAAGCTCTCCAGAAAGTGGGCATAGAGGGAACCTACCTCAACATAATAAAAGCCGTATATGACAAATCCACAGCAAACATCATTCTCAATGGTGAAAAACTGAAAGCATTTCCTCTAACATCAGGAACAAGACAAGGATGTCCACTCTCACCACTTTTATTCAACATAGTTTTGGAGGTCCTAGCCATGGTAATCAGAGAAGAAAGAGAAATAAAGGAATACAAATTGGAAAAGAAGAAGTAAAACTGTCGCTGTCTGCAGATGATATGATACTATACATAGAGAAGCCTAAAGATGCTACCAGAAAACTACTAGAGCTAATCAATGAATTTGGTAAAGTTGCAGGATACAAAATTAATGCACAGAAATCTCTTGCATTCCTATACACTAAGGATGAAAAATCTGAAAGAGTAATTAAGGAAACACTCACATTTACCACTGCAACAAAAAGAATAAAATACCTAGGAATAAACCTACCTAGGGAGACAAAAGACCTGTATGCACAAAACTATAAGACAGTGATGAAAGAAATTAAAAATGATACAAACAGATGGAGAGATATACCATGTTCTTAGATATACCATGTTCTTAGATTGGAAGAATCAACATTGTGAAAATGACTATACTACTCAAAGCAATCTACAGATTCAGTGTAATCCCTATCAAATTACCAATGGGATTTTTTACAGAACTAGAACAAAAAATCTTAAAATTTGTATGGAGACACAAAGCACAAAGCTGAATAGACAAAGCAGTCTTGAGGGAAAAAAACCGAGCTGGAGGAATCAGACTTCCTGACTTCAGACTATACTACAAAGCTACAGTGATCAAGACAATATGCAACTGGCACAAAAACAGAAATATAGATCAATGGAACAGGATAGAAAGCCCAGACATAAACCCATGTACCTATGGTCAACTAATCTATGACAAAGGAGGCAAGGGTATACAATGGAGAAAAGACAGTCTCTTCAGTAACTGGTGCTGGGAAAACTGGACAGCTACATGTAAAAGAATAATATTAGAACACTCCCTAACACCATACACAAAAATAAACTCCAAATGGATTAGAGACCTAAACGTAAGATGGGACACTATAAAACTCTTAGAGGAAAACATAGGAAGAACACTCTTTGACATAAATCACAGCAAGATCTTTTCTGATCCACCTCCTAGAGTAATGGAAATGAAAACAAAAATAAGCAAATGACCTAATGAAACTTAAAAGCTTTTGCACAGCAAAGGAAACTACAAACAAGTTGAAAAGACAACCCTCACAATGGGAGAAAATATTTGCAAACGAATCAATGGACAAAGGATTAATCTCCAAAATATATAAACAGCTCATGCAGCTCAATATTAAAAAGTAAACAACCCAATCCAAAAATGGGCAGAACACCTAAATAGACATTTCTCCAAAGAAGACATACAGATGGCCAAGAGGTACATGAAAAGCTGCTCAACATCACTAATTATTAGAGAAATGCAAATCAAAACTACAATGAGGTATCACCTCACACCAGTTAGAATGGGCATCATCAGAAAATCTACAAACAACAAATGCTGGAGAGGGTGTGGAGAAAAGGGAACCCTCTTGCACTGTTGGTGGGAATGTAAACTGATACAGCCACTATGGAGAACAGTATGGAGGTTCCTTAAAAAACTACAAATAGAACTACCATATGACCCAGCAATCCCACTACTGGGCATATACCCTGAGAAAGCCATAATTCAAAAAGAGTCATGTACCAAAATGTCCATTCCAGCTCTATTTACAATAGCCAGGACATGGAAGCAACCTAAATGTCCATCGACAGATGAATGGATAAAGAAGAGGTGGCACATATATACAATGGAATATTACTCAGCCATAAAAAGAAATGAAATTGAGTCATTTGTAGTGAGGTGGATGGACCTAGAGTGTGTCATACAGAGTGAAGTAATTCAGAAAGAGAAAAACAAATATTGTATATTAACACATATATGTGGAACCTAGAAAAATGGTACAGATGAACCGGTTTGCAGGGCAGAAATTGAGACACAGATGTAGAGAACAAACGTATGGACACCAAGGGGGGAAAGTGGCTTGGTGTGGTGGGGGGTGGTGTGATGCACTGGGAGATTGGGATTGACATGGATACACTGATGTATATAAAATGGATAACTAATAAGAACCTGCTGTATAAAAAAATAAAATAAAATTCAAAAAAAAATAAAGTAAAAAGATGGTTAGGGTGCATGGTAATCTAATCTGATCAGTGTTGTTATAAGAAAAGGAAATTTGGATACACAAAGATATGTCAGGGATGTGTACACAAAGAGGAAAGTTCTTGTGAGGACACAGCAAGAAGGTGGCCACCTGCAAGCCAAAGAGAGAGGCCTCAGGAGAAACCAAACATACTGACACCTTATCTTGGACTTCCAGCCTCCAGAACTGTGAGCGAATAAATATCTGTTGTTTGAATTACCTGACCTGTGGTATTTTGCTATGGCAGCCCTAGCAAACTAATACATATAATAATTGCATGTTTAACTTTATAAGAAACTGCCAAAATGTTTTCCAAACTGGCTGTACCATTTTACATTCCCATAAGCAATGGAAGAATCTCAGTTTCCCCATCTTCTCCCCATTTTAATAGTTGCGCAGTGATATTTCATTGTGGCTTTAATTTGTATTTCTTTAGTAACTCATGATGTTGAGCTTCTTTTCATTGGTTTTTTTGTTACCATATTTCTTCTTTGATGAAATGTCTGTTCAATTTTTTTGCCCATTTTTAAATGGTTTATTTTCTTATTAATGCATTTTGAGAGCTCTTTAAAACCTCTAGATACAAGTCCTTGCAACTACTGCCTTTTGTCTGTGGTTCACCTTTTCTTTTTCAATGGTGCTTTTTGAAGAGCAGCAGTCTACATAAAATCCAGCTTATGATTTATTTTCTTTTATGACTTGTGCTTCTTGTGTCCTTCCAAGAAAACTTTAGCATGCCGAAGACTTTCTGCTCTGCTCCTCCATGCCCTAATTTTCAGTGGGACAACTGCCCGTTGCTGAAGGCATTCTGTTGTTTGCTCTACCAGGGATGGGAGCAGGTAAGTCTATAAGACTGAGGGATGAAGGGGTAGAAGCTCCCTTGGCTAGTGGACCAAAGCCACGTTCTCCTACAGCATCATCAGTTAAAATGTTGATATGCCAATAGCCTGTGCCAATTTATTCTGGCTTCCAAGCCAGGCAGCATGGGATAGAGGTACGCAATGGACCAAACTCCTTCGACCAGCAACACTGGATAGAATTGTGAATGGTTGGAAGAATGAAATAAAATTTAATCTGGCAAGTACAGAGAATGGGGCACAGTATGGTGACTGAGGGGGCTAGGGCCAGCCCAGAAATCTTTGGACACATCATTACAAAGTCTGGCCTCATCCTAAAGTCACTGAAGAGCCACCAGAGAACTTCACAGAGAACATAATCTGATTTGTAATTTAGAAAGATCATTCTGGTTTCAGAGTACAGAATGAATTAAAAGAGAGCAAGACTAGAGGGAGGGAGACCAGTTAGAAGCTGTTGGAACAATCTTCTTGTTTTTTATTGATATACAGTTGATTTACAATATTATATTAGTTATAGGTGTACAACATAATGATTCAATATTTTTATAGAGTATACTCCATTTAAAGTTATTACAAAATAATGGCTATATTTCCCTGCAATGTACAATAGAACCTTGCTGCTTATTTATTTTACATGTGTACTTTAAGAGATGGATTGATGGCTGAGACTAGGGTGGTGGCAATGAGAGTGGAGAAAAGTGTATCGATTATCTTTAAGTCCCTTTAATATTTGGAAATTCTCAAAATGCCTCATAAACTCTATGTCCTTAAAAAAACAAGAAAAATGCTAATTGCTACTATTATTGTTAAACCATCCTGGATCCTTCTTTCTTCAATGCATTTACCACAATAGCTAATAACACTACAAAGTCACAGTACCAGATCGATAATATAATACTAATATTTACATCACCCCTGTCTCCCAAAGGGAGGAGCATGTCTGAACAATCAACAAACAACCCATTTGTACTTCCCTGATGATCACTTTGAGACAAACAAGTGGCTCTTCCCACTTTGAAGAGTTCCAAGTCGAGCAGAAGCTGCAGGAAGTGTGATATATTTGATTTTCATAATTTATTCAGAACTTGCTATGTGCTAAGCACATTTTCACATATTATTTCATTTAATTCTCAGGGCAACCCTGTGAATTTAGATGTTTGTCCAAAACTAGAAACTAAGAAAACTAAAGTGCAGAGATGGAGTGACTTTTGCAAGGCTATAAAGTCAGGAAATGGGGGCTTCTCTGGTGGCACAGTGGTTAAGAATCTGCCTGCCAATGCAGGGGACACAGGTTCGAGCCCTGGTCCGGGAAGATCCCACATGTTGCGGAGCAACTAAGCCCGTGCGCCACAGCTACTGAACCTGCGCTCTAGAGTCCACGTGCCACAACTACTGAGCCTGCACACCTAGAGCCTGTGCTCCGCAACAAGAGAAGCCACTGCAATGAGAAGCCTGCACACCGCAACAAAGAGTAACCCCCGCTCTCTGCAACTAGAGATAGGCCGCACGCAGCAACGAAGACCCAACACAGCCAAAAATAAATTAATTAATTAAAATAAAGTCAGGAAATACAAGCGGGGATTTGAACCCCATGCTCTCTTGGGTCCCCTGGTATTTTCTTCCTGCCAGTTGAAAACACCATGCTTCCCATCCATATGTCACACTCACATAAATGAAAGTAACAACTTTCAGACACATAAAACTGAAATAACTTTAGGGAATTAGCATTCTTATCAGGTCTTGGTGTTGGGATTTTTAAAAACATCTTTATTAGAATTACTCTACTTAGGGAAATATTGATATTTTTTAACTGATAAAGAAAATGCATGGGTATAAAGAAACAGTGACTTGTCTGAAAGCCACCAAGAACCAATCCATTAAAATTTTAAGACAAATAATTAAGAGAAATGAATTGGGGCTGGGAATTGTATTTCTTAAGTGAACAACACTATCCCCCGGATTTAACAAGGAAGAAAGTCATTTCTATTGGTATCAGTGGTTCTTAAACAGATGAGGTGTTACAGATCTCGTTTAAAATATGACAGGCTATTATAGACTGTCTCTCCCACAAAATGCCCCGAACATAAAATTTAGTATATAATTTCAAGTGTTTTAAAGAACTCCCGTTATAGATAACTTCTATCTATAACCTCAGATTAAAACCTCAGACCTGAAGTATCATGCCAATATAAATATTAGTATTTAGTTTGGGTTGATTTTTACTGAAAATTCACCACACTAAGAATCAGAAGACCTGGGCCCAGTTACCCAATGAATCATTTTGACCCAAACTCAGTGGCTGACAACAGTAATAGCATGTGTTTCTTACACATTGGCAGACCAACTGGGGAAGGGCCAATCTAGGTTATTTATTCCCCAAGATTCTCATTCTCTTTCTGGAACCCATGAGCTCACCTAGGCACATGCTTCTGATGATGATGACAAAAATTCAAGACAGAAGTAGAAACACAGGAGGCATCTTAATGCCCATGCACAGAACCAACACACTGAAATTTCTGCCATATTCCACGGGCCAAAGCAAGTTCCACAGCCAAACCCAAGGTAAAGGAGTGGGGAAATATGCCATATTAGTTTTCTATGCTTTGTAACAAATTGCCACAAACCACAGCTTAGACAAAAACATATTTATTATCTCATAGTTTCTGTGGGTCAAGTGCCTGGGCAAGGCTTACCTGTGTTCTCTACAAGGCTGTAATTAAGGTGTTGGCCAAGGCTCAGTTCTTATCTGGAGGCTCAAATGGCGATAGATCTACTTCCAAGCTCTCGTAGGTAGTTGGCCCGATCCACTTCCTGGTGGCTCTAGGTCTAAGAACTTCAGCTCCTAGATGTTGCTCACAGTCCCTTGCCAAATGGACTCCTCCAACAGGGCATTTGCTTACTTCATGGCAGCTTGCTGCTTCTGTGCCAGCAATGAAGAGAGAACAAGTCTGCTGGCAAGATGGAGTCTATATGATGTAATATAACCACATCATCACATTCAAACAGTACACGCATCCCATCATCTTTGCCATTTTCTACTGTTTAGAAGCATGTCACAGGTCCTGCCCACACTTAACAGGAGGGAATTACACAAACTTTGTGAAGCTTAGGAGGTGGGATCTTGGGGCCACTTTCCAGTGTGTCTGCTTCAATCTCTTTACTGTAAGATTCGAGGCCAAGAATCAATCCATCATCATATTTCAGAGTGGCAGAAAGCAATGGAGGGCCATGTTAGATAGGACAGACAGGAAGACCTCTCTGCAGAGGTGATATTTAGGCAGAGGTGTGAACAAATGAAGAAAACAGTGGTGCGAAAACAATTTGGAATTTCTTGAGTTTCTATTTAGGCAGAGATGTGAACAAATGAAGAAAACAGTGGTGCAAAAACAATTTGGAATTTCTAGAGTTTGGAACAATGGAAAATATGCAAGAATTGAGAGCAGGGAATATGCTTTAAAATGGACTATTGCTCAGCCTACTCTCAAATGATGGCCCAGACACCAGGTCTTTTCTAATCTTCCAATTAAATTGGCTGCTTAAATTGCTATGCCAGAAACCCGTCTTCCAGACAATGGGTACCAAGTGGCTAATGAGGTGAGAAGGAGATCATGAGAGTTGACGCGTGATGGAACATTTCTCTGTGATGTTCACAGGAGCAGGGGAGGGAACATGTGAAAGATATAGGGCTTGACGGAGCCTCTAGAGAGACAGCAAGGGCTGTAGATTATGGCAGGTAATGGCTATGAAGGAAGAGATTTTGCTCAGCCTGTGGTGGTAACTGAGTTGCAGACCGAGGCACCAGGTTAACTGACTGAACCAGAGGATTTGATGACTGCTAAAATGAAGAAGCGATTCTGAGAAAAAGCCAGAGCACTCAGACAGACCCACATGATCCTATGTAAGCCATATAACCTCTCTGAGCATAAGACTTAATCTGTGTAATGGGAGGACTGAGCTTAAGCCTGGGTCTCAAGCAGCAGTGTGTGCTATGAATCTTCTGTAAAACAGTAGGAATTATGATTTTTATATTTCTATTAAATGTGTCTTATGCCTAGTTACACTGCTTTTTAAAACACTATTAAGGTTAAAAGATGATCAAATACATGTTAATTTGTGGTCTGTGGTAGACAGTTCCAAAAGTTTTTTTCAGGCTTCCCTGGTGGCACAGTGGTTGAGAGTCCGCCTGCCAATGCAGGGGACACGGTCTTGTGCCCCGGTCCGGGAGGATCCCACATGCCGCGGAGCGGCTGGGCCCGTGAGCCATGGCCGCTGAGCCTGTGCGTCTGGAGCCTGTGCTCCGCAACGGGAGAGGCCACAACAGTGAGAGGCCCGCATACCGCAAAAACAAACAAACAAAAGTCCTTTTCAGCTCTTAGTAAAGTGCTGAGCAACTTGGTACACTGTAAGATTTCAATAAAATGATTACAATTATTGTTATCAATTGTATTATTTTATGATTTTCTTCTAGATTATGTTAAATGCAATGTACTTGGAAAGGCAGTATATTAAAATGTCATCAACCACTAATTTTACAGCGAATTTAGTGAACTCCTATTAAGAGTCCAAGGAAGATAAAAGATCTTCCTTATACATGGTAGGTGCCCCAGTAATGCATTTTTAAATTAGTAAGCAAGGACCAGCTACATTACATGTAAGTCTCAAACACTGGCTAATGACTAATAACAATAATTTGTGGTTTGTGTATAGAAATGTAAAACATACCAAGACAACACTGCTATTGATTATCTCATGTTCTCTCCTCATCGGCCATTAGAGGTAGGCAGGAGAGACATTTGTTTTCACTTTGCCAGTGGAGAAAGTGAATGTTAAATAGGCTGAGACTTTTCCAAAGTCCCAAACTAAGTTGTAGAATCAGGAATAATATACATACACCTTCCGTCATAACTCTCCATTATGAAGAGGCAGTCCCACGACCACATAGGAGTTATCGAAATGGCAATCCTCAGACCCTGTTCTGAATACGTATTAATCAATAGGATGGAAGTGTGGTCCTGGGAGTTATATTTTTTAAAAGTTCCCCCAGGGAATGTGAGGGGGGAACTATGACATTAAACCGTAAACTCTGAGAGGACAGGACCTCTGTCTGTCTGATTTCATCTGGGTACAATGTCTGGTACGACCAACTTATATATATCCATCAGATGAATGAATGGATGGATGAGTGAGTAATCACAATGCTTTAGCATGCCCTGGGAAGTCAGAAATAAATTAAGGGCAGTGGGCTTTTTGGTGTGGTGCCAAACTGTAAAGGCACACAGAGAATCGGTGAGTTCAAATTTAAATTCAGCATTAATCTGTGTACCTAGCACGTGACAGAGACTGCACCAGACGCTGGGAATAAAAGGTGAATATAAAGCACCTCCCTTCAAGGTGCTGCCAGCCAGACAGGGAGATAAACTGTATACACTGAAACCTAGAATATAATACAAACAATGACAATAATGGTAAGTGCCTTTGGCTGGGCACCTTCTAAGTGCCAGCACCTTACATGAATGATCTTACTTCAAAGTGCTGAAGGAGAGATGCAAAAGCTTTAGTGTTGCAGAGGAGGAAGAGACAGACTTCACCTCCTTCCCAGGTCTGTTTTGTTCACCTGCACAAACAGCTGCTCTCTCTGGGAGTGAATGGCTGTTCGCTGATGCAGGAGGCAGGAGCTCTCTGGGCCTCTGAGAGAAGCCTATGATCAAGTATCAGGTGTTGGGGCAGTCCCTGCTTCCAGGTGGGGAAACTGAGACAAAGTATTGATGATAGGTCTTTCTAATTTTCCAGTTCAGAAAGAAGGGAGATTCTTAAACCTGTGATTCTTCACTTCACTAAACAAATCCTCTGATGACACCATCCCTATTCCCTTTCCTGGACTTTTATAGATCCTTAAAATTCAGCAAAAACTTTTCTTCATCCTTAGTAATAATTCAAATCCCACTTAGCCTCCTGAGTACAGTTCATACCTCTTATTCTCACCTCCACTGCTCTCTGTTCTGCTGACCGGCAGATTGGCAAATACCTGCAGGACAACTTTCAGGGGTTCCTTGGGGGCCATATCATTGAATCAAGGGTTCACTACCTAATCCCTGCCACACCTGGCCTCCTCATCTCCAGCTCTTCCTTCCAATACATACTTAGGACTCTCAACTTTCAAATGCAGGATTGGTTCTAGCCAACTATCCAAAGGTGAAAATTCAGGCGTTCATGGGTCAGTGTGCAGAGAATCACAAAATGAAGACCATTGTGTAAACCTGACAGATGAGGGACAAATAGTACTGCCGCACTGATTTTATCACAGCACAAGAAAGAGGAAGACTAGCAAAACAGACTTGGGGCTGATGAATTCATAAGCACTTCTGCACAGTTGTGTTTTCATCCCCAAGGTTAGCAACAATCTCCATCATGCCAAATTCAGCCATCAGTTCTCAGAGTTCATCTTATGAAAACATTCAGCAGAATTTGGTCCAGTTGTTCACTCCCTGCTTCTTTAAGTATCTTCTGCCTGTGACTTCTAAGACTCTTCACTCTCCCACTCTCCCGATTTTCCTCCTGTCTCCCTGGCCATTCCTTCTCAGTCTTCATGGTTGGCTTCTCTTCCTCTTGTTGGCATCTAACTGTTGCATTCTCCCACCATGATCCTCGTCTCCATAAATGGCACCTTTCTCTTCCCAGCTGCTGATGTCCAAACCTAGAATTCATTGACTTTTCACTTTCTCACATCCAACCCATCAGAAAAGCCCACTGATTCTACCTTTCAAAATAGAGCTGAAGAGTCTATGCCATTATCCTGGTTTACCTGGACAAACACAGTAGCCTCCTAACAGGTCCCCCTGCCTTCACCCTTGTCCCCTTATGGTCTGCTCTCCACATAGCTGCCTAGATGATCTCTTTAAAACCTAATACTACTCCCACGATAAAAATCCTCCAATGGTTTTCCATCAAATTCAGAAAATTCACATTCCTTATCATAAGCAACAAAGTCTTCCGTGATATTAACGTGCTTTTCCACTCTGATCTCATCTCCAGCATCCCCCACAGCTCACTCTGTTCTGGACTGACTGGCCACCAGGAGTAATCGTCTGTTGCGGTGCAACAAATTGTGCAAAACTCAGAGGCTTAAAGTCACAGTAAATATTTACTATCTCACAGTCTCTGTGGGTCAGAATTTGGGGAGGAACTTGGATGGACTTTTCTGGTTTAGGTCTCATGAGGGTACAGTTAAGATGTCTGCCCCACAAAGGCAGTTTCTTGCCCATTTTATTCATTGTTAAGTCTCAAGTGTAGAAAACAGTGTCTGACACAAAGTAGATGCTCTGTAAATATCTGTTGAATCGATGAGTAAATGAAGGAGCAAAACTCCAAGTCTTAGGACATGAAGAAAAGCCACCTAAGAGCTAGGGTATAGAGAAGTGAATTAATTTAGTCCAAAAATACTATTAAGCCTTAGGAACTTCAGAGAGGAAGAACACAATACTTCTGGCCCCCAGGAGCCTCTGATCAACCACCAAGCAAATCTCAGATGTTAGGACTCGGCAGCTTTTAAGAGGTTTCTTACCATCTTTCATTGCCTGTTGCACTCAACACATTCTCTTAAGGGAACTGCCCATCTTGCAGCTGAATGGTTTGAGCATCAGATCAGGTAGCCATCTTCTCCCAGCCACAGAAGACTGTATCAGAGTCAGGCCCTAACTTGGGGGACACCCTTCCATACACTGATGATCACCCTGCGATTCAAGTGGCTAGCCTCAGAAGATTAAGTAAGCCAGTAAAATCATCTTGGGAGCTTGAATGAAGAGACCCAGAATGAAATTCCATATAGAACAGGGGTCAGAGAAGCCCAGAGACCCTGAGGCTAAGTTGAGACTGATTTAAGGTCCACAGCAAGCCAAAGACCTGTGCAAGCTGAAGTTCTGGAGAACAGAAACTGAGTTAAGCAGAGGAGTCTAGAAGAGAGAGAGAGGAAAACAGCAGAGGCAGAGAGATGAAGAGGACATGTGAAATGGAGAGAAAGGAAAGAGCCTATGAGAAAGACAGAGAGAAAAAGATAAAGGCAGACAGACAGAGCTAGAAGCAAATAGATCAAAGAGACCAAAACAGATGATCCCATCCATCTTTGGAGCTGCCCACATGCCCCTGCCTGAAGTCCAGAGGTGCAGTTTTTCCTAAGCTCCTGTGCACGTGTAACCTTTCAACCAAAGATCTCCTACCCTTTTTCCTCTTGAGCCAAATTGTTATTCTCTCCTATTTGAGACTGAAACCACTCTGACTAAATAAAGCATACCGTTTACGGAAAGGAAGTCTCTGTGTACAGATTCCTTGATGCATGAAATAAAGCTCTTGGCCCATCCTCAGCAGGTATCTATCTGCTGTCCTCTGTTCCTGGAACAGCGGGGATGGGCTTCCTCTGAGACATCTCCCTCTTTAAGTGTGCCCCATTTGCCACGATGAACAAGCGGGGACAGGACAAGCTCAGAGATGCAGTGAGTGTCTTCAAGACAGCGTGGCTTGTTCCTCCCTGGGCTCACTGTGCCATATACAGAGTCTGGCCCATGAGACACATTGTGAGTATTCTTAAAAATGACTGAACAGATCTGTTTCATGAAGAAGCCACAGCCCTGGCGTATTTTTACTTCTTTGCCATTGCTGCTACTGATAATGGCAATAATCATAATCACAATAACAGGACAGTTTCTTGAGTGCCAGACTCTATACTATGCATTCTGTGTGCTTATTATTTCTCTTACCGCCATCAGTTCCTTTCATGGGTCTTCAGCAACTAAAAGATTTAGTGGCAAAAATTATACTGTTAGCTTATTCTCTTCTCTGCAATTACAAAAATCTTCCCATTTTCAAGCATAAGAGGCACAAGTATTCGGGCTCTTTCCTCTTCCAGGACCAGTCAGCCTTTGAGGCTTAGACATTAAAAAGTTAGAATGCCTTGGATCAGGGGAATGGGATGGAGGACTGGAGGGAGGAAGAGAGGCTGTCTTTAGTAACATGGTAAATTATTCTATCTAGAACTTTATTATGACCTTATTATATTGTTCCAGAAAGCAACAACAATAAATTCTAAATAAGGGAAATGACATAGGGTTATGCATGGTTTCTCAACCCTCACTGTGCATCAGAATCACCCAGGAACTTGTAAAAAATGCCTGGATCTCCTAGAGCTGAACATATGCACACTTTACGACCCAGCAGTTCCACTTCTAGGGAGATACTCAACAGAAAGGCATGCACTTTTGCTAACCTAAAGAATTAACATTCTTGTAATACCCAAGAATGGGAAAGATACCCAACCACAGCAAACTGACTAAATGCATTGTGGTATATTCACACAGTGCAATACTCTACGGCAACAAAAATGGACAAACCACTACCATCCTTCAACACACATCAATGAATTTCACAAATGTAATGGGAAATTAGACATAGACGTATGTCAACTGTATGTCTCCATTTATATAAAGTTCAAAAACAGAAAAAGGGAATGTCTGCTGTTTTAAGTCATGATGACTATCCTTGGGCAGAACAGGTGGTAGTGACTGGAAAAGGGTGCAAAGGGGCTTCTTGGGGGTGTGTGTGTGGAGGAGGCTGGGTTTGTTCTGCACACATGGGGATGTTTACTTAGTGAAAATACACTGTGCTACACTCCATTTTTTCCCTTTTCTGTATGTCTGCTATAATTTATTAAAATGTTTACTTAAAATAATACATGCCTAGTCCTCAGGCTCAAAGATGATGATTCAGGTGTTATGGGGTGGGTGGGCCCAGGCACTGGTTACCTTAAAAAGCTCCCCAGGTGATTTTAATGAGGGGCCAGTTTGAAAGTTACCGAAGCTTTGGTCTACAGGACTGGATCTGAGTCACAGCTCTGTCACTTGCTGTCAGTGTGGCTCTGAGCAAGCTATCCCATCCCTCTGAGTCTCAGTTTCCTCACTTTAGAGGGAGTCTACTGGTGTACACCTCACACATACATTATAAGATTAAATAATACAGATGAAATACTTAGCGTGCTGTTTGACACCCCCAAAAAGTGTGCAGTGAGTGTTATTATTATCATATAATTTTGTCCAAGATTGAGAAGCAGTGTTTATGGACTCTGACCCAGATCTGCTAGATTCTAAAGCCCCTATTGATGTTTGTTTCTGTATTGTGTGCTGTCTGGAGGACTCCATGCCAATTCTTTCAAGAGACTATGACCCTGAAAGCAAAGAAGAGAGACCCTGTTCTTTAATCACCGGGTGCTGATTAGGTTTGATTGCATGTTCCATGGTTATTATTGATCTGGGGAATGACTGATGGTCACTGGTTGTCACTGTCTCATCTTTACTATAATTGCATGAAATATTTGTCGGGGTTGAGCACCTCTTACTCAGATGCATTAACAATAATTTCCCCAAATGTGTTCCCTTGAAAGAGACTGAATTATTTCCAAAGGTCCTGTGCATCTCCTTTGCAATACAGGAAAAAGTGCATCCATAAATTACTCAGTTGACACAGATGGGGACCTGAATGGTAGAGTAGTCGGCTGCAAATTCTTCCCAGACACGTCCTGTCTGATGGCGGGACTGGCAGAGGCTCTAGGGGTGCCACCCTGGTCACACAGGATCGTGACTCGTGGTTCCTCTCAGAGGAGGAAGTGGACAGGCTGCTAATCCATGTCGGGGCTTTGGTGTCTGACAGCAATGACTAAGGCAACTGGAAATTAATTTCCCTGCTGTGATACCTCTCTATTGATTTGCCTATCTTTTCATGGCTGGAACAGCTATGAAAGGATTCAGAGTAGAAAGAGTACCTGCTAATGCTAACACAAAATTGGATCCAAAGTCCTACTGCACTCCTTACTGGCTATGCAATATTTTTTCTCTGACCCTCAGTTTCTTCATCTTTAAAATAGGGACATTTCCACAGAACACATGAATAAATTTCCTGGCATGTATGAAAAGCTCCTTTCCATGGAGTTTGAGAAACCTAAATCAGATTTAGATTTTCTTTAAGAATTACTCTGGCATAAACAGCTTGGTTTTCCAAATATATTCTATTCCTCTCAAATAAGTGAACTCTCTTCAATTTTTAAAAAAATTTTGTCATTTCAGTCAATGATCAAAAACCAAGTTAATAGATTTGAGAAGACGGCGGAAGAGTAAGACGCGGTGATCACCTTCCTCCCCACAGATACACCAGAAATACATCTACACGTGGAACAACTCCTACAGAACACCTACTGAACGCTGGCAGAAGACCTCAGACCTCCCAAAAGGCAAGAAACTCCCCACGTATCTGGGTAGGGCAAAAGAAAAAAGAAAAAACAGAGACAAAAGAATAGGGACCGGACCTGCACGGGTGGGAGGCAGCTGTGAAGGAGGAAAACTTTCCACACACTAGGAAGCCCCTTCACTGGCAGGGACGTGGGTGGTGGGGAGGAAGCTTCGGAACCACGGAGCAGAGCGCAGCAACAGGGGTGCGGAGGGCAAAGCGGGGAGATTCCCACACAGACAATCGGTGCCAACGAGCACTCACCAGCTCGAGAGGCTTGTCTGCTCACCCGCCGGGGCGAGAGCGGGCAGGGAGCTGAGGCTCGGGCTTCGGAGGTCAGATCCTAGGGGGAGGACTGGGGTTGGCGGCGTGAACACAGCCTGAAGGGGGCTAGTGCACCACGGCTAGCTGGGAGGGAGTCCGGGGAAAAGTCTGGACCTGCTGAAGCGGCAAGAGACTTTTTCTTCCCTATGTGTTTCCTGGTGCGCGAGGAGAGGGGTTTTAAGAGCGCTGCTTAAAGAAGCTCCAGAGACGGGCGCGAGCCGCGGCTATCAGCATGGACCCCAGAGAGGGGCACGAGTCGCTAAGGCTGCTGCTGCCGCCACCAAGAAGCCTGTGTGCGAGCACGGGTCACTATCCACACCTCCCCTCCCGGAAGCCTGTGCAGCCCGCCACTGCCAGGGTCCTGTGATCCAGGGTGAACTTCCCCAGGAGAACGCACGGCGCGCCGCAGGCTGGTGCAACGTCACGCTGGCCTCTGCCGCCGCAGGCTAGCCCCGCACTCTGTGCCCCTCCCTCCTCCCGGCCTGAGCGAGCCAGAGCCCCCGAATCAGCGGCTCCTTTAACCCAGTCCTGTCTGGGCGAAGAACAGACACTCTCAGGTGACCTACACAGAGGCGGGGCCAAATCCAAAGCTGAACCCCGGGAGCTGTGTGAACAAAGAGAAAGGGAAATTTCTCCCAGCAGCCTCAGGAGCAGCGGATTAAATCTCCACCATCAACTTGATGTACCCTGCATCTGTGGAATACCTGAATAGACAACGAATCATCCCAAATTGAGGAGGTGCACTTTGGGAGCAAGATATATTATTTTTCCCCCTTTTCCTCTTTTTGTGAGTGTGTATGTATATGCTTCTCTGTGAGACTTTGTCTGTATAGCTTTGCTTTCACCATTTCTCCTAGGGTTCTGTCCGTCCTTTTTTTTTTCTTGTTTTTTTTACTTTTAAAATTATTTTTCTTAATAATAATTTTTTATTTTAATAATTTTATTTATTTAAAACTCTTTCTTTCTTTCTATTTTTTCTCCCTTTAATTCTGAGCCGTGTGGATGATGGGCTCTTGGTGCTCCAGCCAGGTGTCAGGGCTGTGCCTCTGAGGTGGGAGAGCCAAGTTCAGGACACTGGTCCACAAGAGACCTCCCATAGCCACATAATATCAAACAGTGAAAATCTCCCAGAGATCAGCTCCACACCAACACCCAGCTTCACTCAATGATCAGCAAGCTACAGTGCTGGACACCCTATGCCAAGCGACTAGCAAGACAGGAACACAACCCCACCCATTAGCAGAGAGGCTGCCTGAAATCATAGTATGGTCACAGACACCCCAAAACACACCACCAGATGTGGAATTACCCAGCAGAAAGACAATATCCAACCTCATCCACCAGAACACAGGCACCAGTCCCTTCCACCAGGAAGCCTACACAACCCACTGAACCAACCTTAGCCACTGGGGACAGACACTAAAAAATAACGGGAAAAACGAACCTGCAGCCTGTGAAAAGAAGACCCCAAACATAGTAAGATAAGCAAAATGAGAAGAGAGAAAAACACACAGCAGATGAAGGAGCAAGGTAAAAACCCACCAGACCTAACAAATGAAGAGGAAATAGGCAGTCTACCTGAAAAAGAATTCAGAATAATGATAGTAAAGATGACCCAAAATCTTGGAAACAGAATATAGAAAATGCAAGAAACATTTAACAAGGACCCAGAAGAGCTAAAGAGGAAACAAGCAACGATGAACAACACAATAAATGAAATTAAAAATACTCTAGAAGGGATCAAAAGCAGAATAACTGAGGCAGAAAAACGGATAAGTGACCTGGAAGATAAAATAGTGGAAATAAGTACTGCAGAGCAGAAAGAAAAAAGAATGAAAAGAATCGAGGACAGTCTCAGAGACCTCTGGGACAACATTAAATGCACCAACATTGGAATTATAGGGGTCCCAGAAGAAGAAGAGAAAAAGAAAGGGACTGAGAAAATATTTGAAGAGATTATAGTTGAAAACTTCCCTAATATGGGAAAGGAAATAGTTAATCAAGTCCAGGAAGCACAGAGAGTCCCATACAGGATAAATCCAAAGAGAAACACACCAAGACACATATTAATCAAACTATCAAAAATTAAATACACAGAAAACATATTAAAAGCAACAAGGGGAAAACAACAAATAACACACAAGGGAATCCCCATAACATTAACAGCTGATCTTTCAGCAGAAACTCTGCAAGCCAGAAGGGAGTGGCAGGACATATTTAAAGTGATGAAGGAGAAAAACCTGCAACCAAGATTATTCTACCCAGCAAGGATCCATTCAGATTTGATGAAGAAATTAAAAACTTTACAGACAAGCAAAAGCTGAGAGAGCTCAGCACCACCAAACCAGCTTTACAACAAATGCTAAAGGAACTTCTCTAGGCAGGAAACACAAGAAAAGGAAAAGACCTACAATAACAAACCCAAAACAATTAAGAAAATGGGAATAGGAACATACATATCAATAAGTACCTTAAATGCAAACGGATTAAATGCTCCCACTAAAAGACACAGACTGGCTGAATGGATACAAAAACAAGACCCATATATATGCTGTCTACAAGAGACCCACTTCACACCTAGGGACACATACAGACTGAAAGTGAGGGGATGGATAAAGATATTCCATGCAAATGTAAATCAAAAGAAAGCTGGAGTAGCAATTCTCAAATCAGACAAAACACACTTTAAAACAAAGACTATTACAAGAGACAAAGAAGGACACTACATAATGATCAAGGGATCGATCCAAGAAGAAGATATAACAATTGTAAATATTTATGCACCCAACATAGGAGCACCTCAATACATAAGGCAAATACTAACAGCTATAAAAGGGGAAATCGACAGTAGGGGACTTTAACACCCCACTTTCACCAATGGACAGATCATCCAAAATCAAAATAAATAAGGAAACACAAGCTTTAAATGATACATTAAACAAGATGGACTTAATTGATAATTATAAGACATTCCATCCAAAAACAACAGAATACACATTTTTCTCAAGTGCTCATGGAACATTCTCCAGGATAGATCATATCTTGGATCACAAATCAAGCCTTGGTAAATTTAAGAAAATTGAAATCGTATCAAGTATCTTTTCTGACCACAATGCTAGGAGACTAGATATCCATTATAGGAAAAGATCTGTAAAAAACACAAACACATGGAGGCTAAACAATACACTACTTAATAACGAAGTGATCACTGAAGATATCAAAGAGGAAATCAAAAATACCTAGAAACAAATGACCATGGAGACACGACGACCCAAAACCTGTGGGATGCAGCAAAAGCAGTTCTGAGGGAAGTTTATAGCAATACAATCATACCTTAAGAAACAGGAAACATCTCAAATAAACAACCTAACCTTGCCCCTAAAGCAATTAGTGAAAGAACAAAAAACCCCCAATTGTGCTTCCCTTGTGGTGCAGTGGTTGAGAGTCCGCCTGTTGATCCAGGGGACACGGGTGCATGCCCCGGTCCGTGAAGATCCCACATGCCGCAGAGCGGCTGGGCCCTTGAGCCATGGCTGCTAAGCCTGCTCATCCAGAGCCTGTGCTCCACAACGGGAGAGGCCACAATAGTGAGAGGCCTGTGTACTGCAAAACAAACAAACAAACAAACAAAAAAACCCCCCAATGTTAGCAGAAGGAAAGAAATCATAAAGATCAGATCAGAAATAAATGAAAAAGAAATGACGGAAACGATAGCAAAGATCAATAAAACTAAAAGCTGGTTCTTTCAGAAGATAAACAAAATTGATAAACCATTAGCCAGACTCATCAAGAAAAAAAGGGAGAGGACTCAAATTAATAGAATTAGAAATGAAAAAGGACAAGTAACAACTGACACTGCAGAAATACAAAGGATCATGAGGGATTACTACAAGCAACTCTATGCCAATAAAATGGACAACCTGGAACAAATGGACAAATTCTTAGAAATACACAACCTGCCGAGACTGAACCAGGAAGAAATAGAAAATAGGAACAGACCAATCACAAGCACTGAAAATGAAACTGTGATTAAAAATCTGCCAGCAAACAAAAGCCCAGGACCAGGTGGCTTCACAGGTGAATTCTATCAAACATTCAGAGAAGAGCTAACACCTATTCTTCTCAAACTCTTCCAAAATATAGCAGAGGGAGGAAGACTCCCAAGCTCCTTCTACGAGGCCACCATCACCCTGATACCAAAACCAGACCAAGATGTCACAAAGAAAGAAAACTACAGGCCAATATCACTGATGAACATAGATGCAAAAATCCTCAACAAAATACTAGCAAACAGAATCCAACAGCACATTAAAAGGATCATAGAACAGGATCAAGTGGGGTTTATTCCAGGAATGCAAGGATTCTTCAATATACGCAAATCATTCAATGTGATACACCAATTAACAAACTGAAGGAGAAAAACCATACGATCATCTCAATAGATGCAGGGAAAGCTTTCGACAAAATTCAACACCCATTTATGATAAAAACCCTGCAGAAAGTAGGCAGAGAGGGAACTTTCCTCAACATAATAAAGGCCATATATGACAAACCCACAGCCAACGTCGTCTCCAATGGTGAAAAACTGAAACCATTTCCTCTAAGATCAGGAACAAGACAAGGTTGCCCACTCTCACCACTATTATTCAACATAGTTTTGGAAGTTTTAGACACAGCAATCAGAGAAGAAAAAGAAATAAAATGAATCCAAATTGGAAAAGAAGAAGTAAAGCTGTCACTGTTTGCAGATGACAGGATACTCTACATAGAGAATCGTAAAGATGCTCCCAGAAAACTACTAGAGCTAATCAATGAATCTGGTAAAGTAGCAGGATACAAAATTAATGCACAGAAATCTCTGGCATTCCTATACACTAATGATGAAAAATCTGAAAGTGAAATTAACAAAACACTCCCATTTACCTTTGCAACGAAAAGAATAAAATATCTAGGAATAAACCTATGTAAGGAAGACAAAAGACCTGTATGCAAAAAATTATAAGACACTGATGAAATAAATTAAAGATGATACAAATAGACGAAGAGATATACCATGTTCTTGGATTGGAAGAATCAACATTGTGAAAATGACTCTACTACCCAAAGCAATCTACAGATTCAATGCAATCCCTATCAAGCTACCCCTGGCATTTTTCACAGAACTAGAACAAAAAAATTTCACAATTTGTATGGAAACACAAAAGACCCCGAATAGCCAAAGCAATCTTGAGAACGAAAAATGGAGCTGGAGGCATCAGGCTCCCCGACTTCAGACTATACTACAAAGCTACAGTAATCAAGTCAGTATGGTTTTGGCACAAAAACAGAAATATAGATCAATGGAACAGGATAGAAAGCCCAGAGATAAACCCACGCACGTATGGTCACCTTACCTTTGATAAAGGAGGCAAGAATATACAATGGAGAAAAGACAGCCTGTTCAATAAGTGGTGCTGGGAAAACTGGACAGGTACATGTAAAAGTATGAGATTAGATCACTCCCTAACACCATACACAAAAATAAACTCAAAATGGATTAAAGACCTAAATGTAAGGCCAGACACTATCAAACTCTTAGAGGAAAACATAGGCAGAACGCTCTATGACATAAATGATAGCAAGATCCTTTTGACCCACTTCCTAGAGAAATGGAAATAAAAACAAAAATAAACAAATGGGACCTAATGAAAGTTAAAAGCTTTTGCACAGCAAAGGGAACCATAAACAAGACCAAAAGACAACCCTCAGAATGGAAGAAAATATTTGCAAATGAAGCAACTGACAAAGGATTAATCTCCAAAATTTACAAGCAGCTCATGCAGTTCAATATCAAAAACACAAACAACCCAATCCAAAAATGGGCAGAAGACCTAAATAGACATTTCTCCAAAGAAGATATACAGATTGCCAACAAACACATGAAAGAATGCTCAACATCATTAATCATTAGAGAAATGCAAATCAAAACTACAATGAGATATCATCTCACACCGGTCAGAATGGCCATCATCAAAAAATCTAGAAACAATAAATGCTGGAGAGGGTGTGGAGAAAAGGGAACACTCTTGCACTGCTGGTGGGAATGTGAATTGGTTCAGCCACTATGGAGAACAGTATGGAGGTTCCTTAAAAAACTACAAATAGAACTACCATATGACCCAGCAATCCCACTACTAGGTATATACCCTGAGGAAACCAGAATTCAGAAAGAGTCATGTACCAAAATGTTCATTGCAGCTCTATTTACAATAGCCCGGAGATGGAAACAACCTAAGTGCCCGTCGTCGGATGAATGGATAAAGAAGATGTGGCACATATATACAATGGAATATTACTCAGCCATAAAAAGAAACGAAATTGAGTTATTTGTAGTGAGGTGGATGGATCTAGAGTGTGTCATACAGAGTGAAGTAACTCAGAAAGAGAAAAACAAATACCGTATGCTAACACATATATAGAATCTAAGAAAAAAAAAAAAACGTTCATGAAGAACCTAGGGGTAAGACGGGAATAAAGACACAGACCTACTAGAGAATGTACTTGAGGATATGTGGAGGGGGAAGGGTAAGCTGTGACAAAGTGAGAGAGTGGCATGGACATATATACACTACCAAATGTAAAATAGATAGCCGGTGGGAAGCAGCCGCATAGCACAGGGAGATCAGCTCGGTGGTTTGTGACCACCTAGAAGGGTGGGATAGGGAGGGTGGGAGGGAGGGAGACGCAAGAGGGAACAGATATGGGAACATATGTATATGTATAACTGATTCACTTTGTTATAAAGCAGAAACTAACACACCATTGTAAAGCAATTATACTCCAATAAAGATGTTAAAAAAAAAAAACTAAGTTAATAAATATGTTAACTCATATAACCACAGAGGACATATTTCCTATATTTCTTCTTAAAGAGTTAATAAATCAATTATGCTGACTTTAATTGAAGTCAATTTGAATTTTCAAAAAAGCCTAACAATGAATTATTTTCTAGTTACCTTAAAAGGCACATTTAAATCAGGCTTAAGCTGGGATACCAGAATTAAGCAAAAAGTACATCATCCAGTGGCAATAAACCTTATCAAGGAGGAAGAATCAGATGTTATGCTAAAGTTTCTATTTCCAATTATTTGTATAAACTTTGAACTACTGGGGTGATTAGTGTGTTAAAATTGGGCAATTTTGTGATTATTATCTAATGTAATCTTTAAAAAGATTCTATAAGGTATATATCATTACCCCTACTTTACAGATGGTGAACTTAGGAGAGTCAGAAATGTTAAATAAATCAACCGAAATTCACACTGTGCATCTAGTAAAGGTAGAAATTCAAACCCAGGTTTTCTTAAAGCCAAAGTCAAGGCTATTTTACCATATTAGGCTGAACTGAGGCCTTTAGCATGCATTGTCAGTATTCACTAGGGACTAAAGGAAAACAACAACTGATAAAAAAATCTTTGCATTTTAATATCACTAAGCAAGTATAAGTTCCGCATGAATTGATTTCTTCAGGGGGCTCAAGACCCTAACAGCAAGTTCAAACACTAGGCTCTTGTTAAAGATACATGCTAGGGTGGAAAAGTTTAAATAAATGCATTGATTTATTTAACAAAAATATATTAAGCACCGACCACGTGTCAGGAACTGTACTTAGCACTGAGGGTAAATAGTGACCAACACACCCAGACCCTGCCCCCAGCTTACATCCACGGCAGGGGGAAAGGGGGCAGGATGGAGATGAGTTCAAGAATAGTCTAAGAATGTAATGGCAAACTCTGACGAACACTATTAAGGAAAGAAAATGAGGGAGCTCCGATTTTGATTCTCTGTGTAGATTTTGTGGGGTATCAAGAAATGTTTCCCTGAGGACACATGATGAAGTAACACTGAAGCAGAAATTTGCAGTGGAAGTCAAATTTAACTGGATAAGGGTCAGGAGGGAAGGCATTCCAGGCAGAGGTAACAGCGTTTGCAAAAATCCTGAAACTTGGGCACAGAAGAAACATCATGTATATGTGATAACAAAAAAAGGCCAGCATGGCTGGAGCACCAAAAGGAAGGGGAAGCATGGACTGTAGTTTTGAAGCTGGCCACGACATTATCTCCCATCTCCTACCCAAATGCTCTTCTATAATATGATGTTCCTCACCCACTACAATCTGAGTGGCTCTGTGACTGATCTGACCAAGTGGTGGCTATGAGAGAGGGTCATTTTGCGTGTAACTTAGGCTTCTTGCCTCTTGGAAGCCAGCTTCTATGTAAGAAGTATGCCTACCCTGAGAACAATATGTGTTGGGGCCCTGAAGGATAAGACACCATGGAGTGGAGCAGAAGCCAAAGCACGCTGAAGTGCCAGACGTGCCCCACCCATGACTAAGAAGAAAATCATATTGGAAGTGAATCCTTTATCTAGCTGCCCCAGCTGATGCCATGTGGACCAGAGAGAGACTACCTAGCTGAACCCTTCCTAAATTCTTAACTCCAAAATTATGAGCAAAATAAAGAGCATATTTTAAGCCATTAGATTTTGGAATGAATGGCTTTGAACCAATAGATAACCAGAACGTGCATGTGGAAACAAACGGAGACAACCCAAATGAGAAGAAACAGAGGCTGTTTATTCAGAACTTGATACAGCATGGGAATCAGTCAACATCACTTGTGTTTGACGAGACTCAGGCGGACAGGAGAGGGGGAAAGGCTTACAGTGGAGAAAAGAGAAGGCTTCAGGTGTTAGCATGGGAAGCTGGAGGTGAGCATCCTATGTGATCGGTTTGGGGACCCTACTTGGTTTCCTCTGGTAGGTTTCAACTTGGAAGCAGAGGCAGAAATTAAGGAAACTGGCAGTAACTGATCAAGTTCCAATTATCTGGGGCCAATTGCTACAGAGGTGGTTTGGCCTCATAGAGTTCTATTGTCCTACATGGTCTGGTCATTGTCCATTTATATATTCAGTATCTCAGGCAGCATTGTACAAGGTGAGGCTGTAGGAGTAGACAAGAAGCAAATCTCACCTCCTCAAGAATTTTAGACTTCATTAAGAATTTTGTTCCAGACATGACAGTTGGACTTGGTCTCCTGCTTGACCTACAGACACCCATATGGAAGAGAAGTAAAATTAAAGCTAGCACATAAAACATGGCATCCAAAAACACTGATGACAGATAACTGGAAATAAACTAGTGAGGCAGTAGGGATTAAGGGGGTTGAGTAAGAATACTGATAGGCCTTGATCAATGGGTTTTAGAGCCAAGCAACAGAGGATTCAGAAGCAAAGAACAATCTAAGACCTAAGCAAATGTCATCAAAGAAAGGCTTCAGGCCCCAGACTTGGACCCATTAACTTAGTTCAACAGATGCTAACTGATCACCTTTTAAACATCAGGGACTGTTCTAGTGCTGGAGACACAGTATTGCACACAGTAGCCAAATCCCTGCTTTCATGATCTCCACAATCTAGTGTCAAGGAGATAGACAGTAAATATGTAACAAGTAAACTGAGAAAATAAAGCATGGGGCTGGAAAGAAAGTGACTGGAGGGTGAGGCCTTCCAGGGAGGTGGCACTGAATGGTGAGGAAGAGCCACTGACGGTATGACCTAGGG
>NW_006789698.1:373692-387553 GCF_000442215.2 Lipotes vexillifer
TGACCTAGGTAAAGAGTGCACCAGGCAGACAAAACGGCCATGCAAAAGTCCTGCGGCAGGAAGGATCTGGGTATATTCAAGGGCCTGAAAAAGAGGCTGCTGCATCTGAGGATTATGAGCTGGAAGTCAAGGAATACAAGTGAGGTTAGGCTACAGCCAGGTCCCCCTGAGCCTTATATGATTCTGTGAGGAGTCTGGATTTTATTTAAATACTATGTAAAGCAACTGGAGAGCTTTATGCTGGAGGGTGGGATGGGAGTAGGAGGTACTGATTTTATCAAACTTACATTTTTTAAAAGCTCACTTCCCTGTTCTTCAAATACTAACCTTTAGAACATGCTAGAGTGGATGTGAAATTCAGAAGACACTAGATTCTGACAGAAAAACCATACAAGGTGCAGTCCTAGAATGAATGAGGCACTACGGATGCTATCAAGGCACAGGAAGATGGTGGCCCTGTTTCCCGACATGGGATAGATGTCAGGGGGGAAAATTAAAGACCCAGGCACCAAAACCACAGCCTAACATCAGAGTAACTCTCAGTATCATCAAAACACAGCTATCACTTATTAAATATAAACTGTGCCAGACAATTAAATGTGCTGCCTTGTTGAATCTCCACAATCACTTTATGAGGTTAATACTGTTATCCGCATTTTACAGATGAGGAAACAAAAGATCAGAAAGTTAAAGGGACATGTTCAAGTTTATTCAGTTTGTAATCCCTGTGCTGAGATTCAGACATAATCTCCACAGCTGGTATTCGTTGTTTTTTTTTTTTAAGAATTGTGTACTTTATTATTATTTTTTTAATTCTATAGTGCATTACAGCTTAACCACTACACATATTGCTTCCCCAAGCAAGGCAGACGAGGTTTTAGTCACCTGAATATTGAAAGCAGCTTTCTTAAATACCCCACCCATGACCAAGTCCACACTCTGCCCTCAAACCTGGGAGAGGATCAAGGTGCTCGCTGGTCCAAAGACCCAGATATGAAAATAGGATGAATGTGGTGGTCAAGAACTGGGCAGGCTCCAACATGCAGGATCTTGTTTAACTTAAAATCATCACCAGCAATGCATAAAGAACCCACGTTTGGAAACAAATGAATTTCTCAGCTGCAGCCATTGCCTACCGGTCGCCCCTGCCTGTGCACATGTATACAGATACACACGTACACGCCTCTGCATATGCCCAGAGATAGGTACAGCATGTGTGCATTCTTTTCAGCTTTGCAGAAGCAGCAGATGGATAATTGCAGCCCCTAAGTGCCTAATCTGCTCTCTGGGACACGGGCAGATTTCTGAGCCAACAAACTTAATTGAACTTTCTATTCCAGCTGGAAAAGGTTACAGAGTTGCTGCGCACACAGCACAGGCAGAATGAAAAGGTCAGCGGCTCAGTCCTCTTTGCAATGGATTGACCAAAGGCATACTGTTTTGTTTTCTTTTTCTTTTTTTTTATTCACTCTCTTCTTTCTCTCTTTCCTCCCTCCTTCCCTCTTTCCTTCCCTTCCTCCTTCTCTCTCTCTCTTTCTCTCTCTTTCCTCCCTCTTTCCCACCACTGGATTGTAGGACTTCATCAGTCTAGTTCAGGTTCCCTCCCTAAGCATTTAAAGACACGCAATTATGCTGACACTTCTCATGGTCCTCAGAAAGGTTGCTTAAGGCCCCATGCAAGAGAAGGAGAAGAATTTTGTTTCAAGGTAAGTGCCTGGGTTTTTTAAAGATCCTCAGATGAACAGTCAAAAACCCTCTACAAAAGCACATCTCAAAATTTAGCATGTGTAAGAATCACCTTGAAAACTTCTGAATACTGATTCCTGGGCTTGTGCCCTGGAGATTCTGAATCAGATCAGGGTAGGGCCTGAGAATTTGCATTTTTATAAGCTCTCAGATGATGCTGATGCTGGTCTCAGGACAAAACTTGGAGCATTCCGGCTCTCCAATCCTGTCCCAGCAGAACCTTCTGACCTTTTCTCGTAGGTAAGTGCATCAGGAATGGCACTGTACCCCGAAATGCAAAAAGATGAAGAGAAGGGAACCTTGTTCAAATTGCGTTGGTTAGGTTGCTCTGAAGACTATGCAATTCTGAGTGCTACATTTTAAGAAATCCACTGGAAGCTGGAGTCTGTCCATAGATACACAACCTGGAGGCATGGTGATGACATTGAACCTGGACCTTTAACAATGAGTAGAATTTGAATATGATGTGTTCTGGGGCAGGTAGAGGATGTTGACTCTTCCAAAGGACTAGGGAACTTACTTTTTTTTTAGCTGAAAAGGAGATTCTTGAGAAACATGATTCCCGTCATCAAATACCTGAAATGCTGTCATGCAGAACAGGGATTAAGCTTTGCCACTCAGCTCCAAAGGACAGAACCAGAAGTTGCAGGAGGGGGACAATTTGGACTCAATTGAAGGAAGCTATATAAGGAAGTAGTTTCTAATAACTAAAATGGGAATTGAATCATTTGGTAGTGACCAATCAGACTGGAGAACCGCTTTCTTGGGGAGGCAGTAAAGCAGATTGGAGTATTACACAGAAAGCTGGACTAGATAGTTAATTTCTCCCAAAGCATTCTGCAGAAAGTTAGCATTCAATACATGTCAAAATAATATATCTCTTGATCTCCTTGTCTTATTTCCTATAGGATTTCTCAAATGAATCCCCCATGACTTCTTACTTGGATTCTAGAAGTAGCTTCTAATATGGTTTCCCTCCTTCAAGTTTTGCCTGCCATTAAATCCATCCTTTATATGGCTGCCAGATAATTTATTTAAAATGTACATATTACCATGTCATCCTGTGGTGAAATTCATCATCTGCTTAATACACTTAACCATTTTACCACTGTCTATAAAATAACTGTCACTCCCTCTCGCATGGCATACAAAGCCTCTAGGACCTAGACACCACTTACCTCATAGGCCTCAATTCTTGCTATTCTTTTCCTCCAGCAAAAGTAGCTGGTTTGGATTTCTTCTTAGAGAACAGTTTATTGCAAGCATCGCTTAGCACAGACTGTCTACCTGGAATTTCTTTACCTTTTTTTCTCCACCCAGCTGACTCTTCCTTACCTCTCAAGACCCAATTCAAGGGTTATCTCTTAGAGGGAGCCCTTCTTGATACCTCAGGTTAGGATCAAAATGAAAAAAACACATAACCTGCTATTCACAGATGAGTGTATTTTCCCTGATAGCTTCATATTAAGGTGAAAGAAGAAATTCTCACCTACAGAATGAGGTAGTATATTCCCAAGAAAATACAATGGAAACTAAGGATATAATTGTATTAAAAAAAAAAAAAAAGTGTCACTTGTTCAAGAGGCTGTAAAGGGAAATGCCTATGGGGGCCAGACAGACACCATAAGGGTAAACCTGGCCAGGTGGAGACTGTGAAAAACTGGATAAGGGATGGCCATCCCAAGGGCCTGCCTCCTCTGCCTTCTGACATACTGTTACCATATGTATAGGACTGTGAGTCCAGTGTTTCTAGATCTTATTTTTCAAGAGAATACAAAATTTGGGTTTCTAAAGGGAACCTCATAATCTTAAAATATTTTTAAAGTATTTACTTTTAAACATTGTATGGCACAAATACAGTATCTGCAGGGAAGATATGGCTCATAGGTTGCTATTTTGCAACCTCTGTTCAAAATCTTTTCTATGCTGGTATTTTAGCCTGTTATTCAACTGGCTGCGTCCGTACAAGAACTAGTAAGATTGGGTCACTCATCTTTATTAGGTGATGTGGGGCAGAAAAGAAAAGCACCAATTAGGGATTAAGATCACAAGTTTCTTTGATTTAGCTCATCTTTAATGGTATAAGGTTAAGTACACCCTTTCATTTCCCCCATAACTCAGTTTCCTCAATTGTCATGTGAGAATCTTAATTTCTATTCTGTGTACCTCAAAGAGTGTTTGTGAAAATTAAGTGAGATAATGCAAGTGAAACTGCCTTGAAAGAACACTTGCAGACGGAGGCACTGAAACCTAGCTTCCTATAGCAGAGGCATCTGGCGCTTCCTAGTGGGCTAGTTCCACCATAAGGGTAAAATAAAAATGAGGTTGTTTTCGGGCAATAGTTTCTTCTGTTTCCCATAAACACTTTGGTTCAAGACAGGCCAGTTCAGTGGGTGAGGTTTCAGATTGATTGATGATTGGTTTCTCAATCTAGAGACCAACTGAAAGGACACATGGGCCTCTCCTCCCTACATGGATGCCTGAACCTTAGTTTAATATGTCAGATGTCCTCCCACACAGAGCTCCGCCAGACAACGGGGATTCTTGCCCATTGTTTTTGTTTTTGTTTTTGTTTTGTTTTGTTTTGCTTTCTTACTTTGGAGAAGTAAAGACATAGAGGAGAATCTCTCAGTGCAAGCAGGTGGCTTATACTGGAGTAGCTGGAGGTGACAGTTAACTCTCTGTGCTGTGCTTTAAACAAAAGACAGAAATTAGGCCCATCCAGAAGGGAAGAGGCTTGCCAGAAATTCAAGTACTAATTGCAAATGGGTTAAATCTACACAGCAGAATGGTTAAAAGCGTAGGCCTTGGAGTGACTCTTAGTCTGGGGTGAACTCTTGTTTTCTCTATACGGCCTTATAGTTGACTGATTCCAAAAAAGGGAGACAATTCTTTGCTTCTCCCTATATCCAAGCACTCTGCGATGTGACTTTGTAGCCCATCCCATCAAAAGGAAGAATCTGTTTCCCCACTCCCTGAATCTGGGTTGTCCTTGTGACTGGACTGACCAACAGAATGTTGAGGGAGTTGCATTGCCAATTCCAAGCAGAGACCTCAAAAGACCTCAAAGCAGAGACCCCTGCCCTTCTTTCTCCTCCTCCTCCTCTTCTTTTTCTCCTTCTCCCCCTTCCCCCTTCTCCTCTCTTCCCCTCCTCCCCTTTCCCCCTCATTTAATTCACAGAAAATTCTAGGATGAGAAAACTGAAGCTCAGAGGGCTTAAGAAACGGGCCAAGGCCACATAGCCAGGAGACGGAGGAGCAGAGACTGCGACCTGGTTCTGGCTGACTGCAAACCTCCTGGGTTTAACTACCATGCAACACTGGGTGACAAGGCCATTCTCTCACTGCAATCATGCTACTGCTGCTTCTGACTGAGAGGAAACCAGACATTTGTTACTTTATAAATTCTTCCATCACTACATGTACCCTGGGAAGTCTGAGGTTTCACCCCAGTGAACTTCCCAGAATGGGACAGAATACAGTCCTGAACCTTGAAGAAGCAAATGTCATGTGGAGGAAACATTTGGAGAGATGTATCAATTGCATATCTCAAAAATACCTGCCTGGGATTATGGAAGGAGAATTTCCAGGCAATCCAGATATCTGGAAGTAGATTCTTAAATGAAATAAAACCCTGCATGCCATTTAAATCCACAGGCAGAAATCAATAGGCAGAAATGTTCCTGGAAAATTAGTTCCTGGAAAAGTGTGAACTCCTTGAAGTCAAGAGTCTTGTTTTTAAATTCTGTTTTCTGCCCTCCTATCACACCATAGGCACACTGTAGGTGCTTACTAGAATTAAGTTCATTTAATTCAGAAACTAAAGGGCTGCGATAACATCTAAGCCAATACCCTCATTCTATAGGCACAGGAATGACGCTTAGAAAGATGACGTGACTTTCCAAATAAAAGTCTCCGAATTCTAAGTCCCGTGCACACTGCATATAATGTACAACCACTTGAATTGAAGGTGAAATAGAAGAAGAAACAGTAATTGTTTCCAATCATAATACTTGCGTCTGGGTGTGGTATAGGGAGAATTAGAGGTCATCTAAACCAGCTCCCCAATGGGTGCTTAATCTTTTGTCATCTTTTCACCTGAAGGTACCCAAACTCTACATAAATACTAGGAATGGGAGATTCCAGGTAACTTCAGGTAAAAGTAAACAGTGAGTAGCAAAACCTCTCAAAAGCATTATTTTCTGTCAACTATGGTTTTCAATTCCACTTTTAGAAACAATTAAAATACATCCCTTACAACAGTAGTCTGAGGTATAAGCAGCTTTAGTTTCTGGTAAGAAGCCTAGTTTTAAAGTTCAAGTCCTTTTATGTAGATGGTTCAGTATCTCCTACCTAATGTGCTTTCCCTAGCCAGACTCCCTTACTCTTGGCGTCTGGAAGGAAAGATTACAAGGGAGAAGTTCATTCCAGATTCCACAGACCATCAAGTCCTTGGCTTCTATCACAAGCCTGCTAACTTCTGGGCTAAGAATTATTCAGGAGGCATTGAGCCATGACCACCTAGTGTCTTCAGAATCACAGGACCCTAGCCAGTTAGCGCTGGAAGGGACCTTGATGATAATTTAGTTCTGGCCTCTCATTTTGCAGATGGAGAGACAGAGGGTTAAAGTGGCTTGCCCAAGGTCACACAGCTGGTTAATGGCAGAGCTGGACCTAGAGCCCAATGCTCCAGACTCCTGGTCCCATTGTCTGTCCACTCCCCCATGCCGTCTCCTCAGGCTGCTCCGCTGTCACCAAAGCAGCTGGAGCATTTACTTCTCAGTATCCAGCCCCTCAGGAAACAGATAGTGAAGCCTTTTCTCCTTGTCCCTCACAGCTCTCATCTGTCTTTCCCTTCCACCTAATGAATGGGGTGTTTCTGGCCCGATTGTACACACTAAACAAAGGATGGCTTTTGACTTTCCCCTGAAACACTTGCTTGTACCTGATGAGGTCTATTGTATAATGCAGTGGACAGTTTTGTCCTATTTATGAACAATTTTTCAAAAGATAAAATCATGACTCCCATATAAATATGAAATGAACATGTGCCAAATATTTTATTTAACTCATGAATTAATGAGGGAACCAGTAAGATATCACAACCCATTCAAAGGAGAGTTTAAAGAACACACTTAGGCAACCAGGAAGGATGACAGAAATGACAAATAGATGCGAAACTGGTCAATATCCATAGGGCAATAATCAATTCTTCTACACTGAACACAATTTTCATTTCTACGAATAATAATCGTTTGCATTATTGCCAGTTTTCTTTTTACCGAGTAGTAAAATAGCTCAAACACAATGAAAGGCAGACATACCCCAGAAGGGTGGGCTAGACAGGACCCTCAATAATTTGTTTTGCCCATTCCAAAGTCTTTCACAATTTTTCTGACAGCCCCAAGTGCTGACAACTATTTCCGTGATGACGGTATCTCGGAATGCCTGTAGGCAGGAAATAAAGTGTGTCGCCGTCATTCTTACACACTCTCTCAGTGCCTCATTTCCTCACTCCCCGCTCCCTCTGAACACACATTCCACGGCCAGATATCACCAGTCTCCCAGTTTTTTTCTCTTAACAAGATGTCAAGACTGTAAACAATCTATACAGCCTGATTAAAACTTCCTTTTGGTTCCTTCCTGCTGTTCAACCTTTGAAAACTCCCTTGACCTCTCTGAGCCTTAGATTCTTCATCTGTAAAATGGGGATTATGGTTTTTAACTCACAGGGCTTTTGTCTCCAATATTCAAATGGATTTGTGGCTGTTGGACCATGTTTTCTTGATCTGGTTTGTCAGGGACATGCTGGAGGTACATACACTTAGCTTATTTATTAGAAGGAGTATAAGGGCATATGTGAATATTGAATAAAAAGAAAAAATACTGTATCAGCAGCACAGTCACCAAGACCCCAGTCATCTCAATAATCAACATTTATGAAGTATTAAGTGACACATTATTAAGTACCTACTATGTGCCAAGCACTGTGCCAAGTATTTCATTTGTATTGTTCTTTTATCTTTACCATTACCTTTTGAAGTAGGTATACAATTATCTCCACTTCATAAATGAGGAAACTGGAGCGCAGACTGAGTAACTCTCCCAAAGTCCTACAGCTAATGAATGTTCATTACAATGTTCAAAAACAGCATTCTCTCGACAGAATAATACATACCCTTAACCATATGCAACACAAGCTTATTGGAAAGTGGTTGAAAATCACTTGGAATAATAACTTACTTGCAAATTCTTTCTCTCTGTGGTAAACCCTGTATTTATACTTTCCCTAAAAACTTCATTAGATTATTTTTCAGTATCAAATATAAAGCTTTCTTATTGGACACAGTTTTGGGCCAGTCACTTCAAAGGAAACTTCACTTGTGTCTAATACTTTTTGCCCAAATAAAGGATACCAGGCCATTCTACATATTCAAATAATTCAGTATGTAGAGACATTAAAAACACATACTCTGAGGTCTGGCTGAATTTGTCTCACTGCCCCACTCCCAGACCCTATATTAAATGTGAGTTTTTAAGCAATTTACTTACCCACTCTAAGTCTCAGTTTGCTAATCTGCAAACTGGAGTAATAATAATACCTACCTCATTGGGTGATTTTAAGGAATAAATAAACTAATTCATATAAGCACTTGACCAGTCATTGAAAAATAATAAGTATTCAATAAATATTAGATATTATTAACACAAATTTTTCTATTACTATTAACAGAGAACACTGCACAAGGCATGATAACTAAAGCAAAACCAAGTTGGTGCAGTCACATGGCCCAAGTGATAACTGTGTAGAAATAAGGCACTGAGTCTTGATAACCAATTAAACATCCATTTCTTTGTAAGCCATGAAATGTTATGCAAATTAATGGTGCCTAATTTCTGACCTTAAATGACTTGTATTTTGAGGATTTGTAAGGTTTCAAGGGGCAAAAGCCAGTGTCTCAAACTGGCACACAAATAATGAAAAGTGTTGGAAAGCTTTGGAAGATGCCTCCCTTTACCCAGGAACAAGAAGAACCTTTTCTTGTTTCCAAAAGAGAAGGGCCACAGACTAGGACATATATTTTCTCTGTTTTTCTCTTTGAGCCCAACATGGCTTCTCATGTCCTTTTCTTCCTGCTTGTTCACTCCCTTCCCTTCTCCTTGAGTCCATCTTCCTTGGCCAACTCTTCAACTTGTGCAACCATCCTCATGACCTTACCACACAATGGCAGTCTCAGCTTTTCTGTGAACAGGACCCTGCTAACTCTTAGCTCACTGACTCAGTCTGTATCCCAATTCTGAATTTCCAGGAGAAAGAGTCAGAATGGCACAGCCTACCCGTTGGGTTGGTTCCCCAGTGATATCCCTAACTTGTCCAATCATCTTTGGCCACAGGCAGCCAGGTTATATAATATTAGCCAGGCAGAGGGGACCCCTCCTATGTGAAAGAGGAAAGTTTCAGATACCCCAAGCAGGGTAAACTACTCTATATATCAACTCAGACCAACTTGATTAAATTCTTCAAATCACCATAAAGGAAGTGATTTTCAGGCAGAAAACAAGGGGTGGAATCCTGACAAGCTGGGTAGATTCTCACTTTAATTCATTAATGCTCTGATTATTTACAGTGTGACCATTTCAGAGCCCAGGGAGATTTTTCCGGACAAATGATTACGTTTCTTCATCCAAGAAACAGAATTTACATGTGTTGCTGCTGACAGCTCTGTGGCTGAGATGCTCTACTCAGCCACTGCCCTGGGTGTTTGGGGGTGATATTTTAGAACTTAGGATTTGACTGTGTCTTGACCATATCCTCTAGCATCACTGTGAACCAGTGGGGAATCTTAGCTTAATAGCATTTGACCAGAGGGTGGACACAAGGGAGCTTTGTGATATAAAAATCTAGGGGCATTACTATTAATGCCGTCTATTCAGTGGTGCAGAAAGAGACGTGTTATACCTCTCCTCCCAGAGCATACATATTGAAGAGAAGCATTCTGCATGAACTCATTAGAGTGCCTTTATTTTGCTTATGCAATGATACCTTGAAGGGATGGTGCTATATGCTGATTTTAAAAGGGTCAGCAAGGGTTTAGAAAATAATTTGAGAAAATTTAGGATTCAGAGTTTTTAAAAAACAGTCGCATGGGATAGTAAGGCAAGCATAGCACACATTTTGGTCTGGGAACAGCTTCTGTTTGGAGTGGCGGGGTGAACACTGCGCTAGTTGGCAGAAGACCTGTGCTCACCTGGCCCTGATACTTCGTAGCTGCAGGGACTAGAAAAAGTCACTTCTGTAAGACTGAGTTCTGTCACATGTGAAATCCATATCCTTGTCATGGATAGTTGTGAGCGTCAAAGCTAATAAATTAACAGGCATGAAAGAACAGACAACTAAGTTGTCTATAAATATAAGTTTTAGATCCGTCATCTCATTGGACCATTGGAGAAAGTGAGGACCTAGGGAGGTCAAGTGACTTGGAACTATTTTGTGTCATCTGGTTGGTTGTACAGTTCGCATATCTTGGCTCTCAAGTCAATGCCAACAAAATGCTACCTTCAAGTCTCTAACAACCTATCATTTACCTGACTCTATTCATGGCTGGGCAGAAATGTACTCAAGAATTTTGAAAGCAGACCTTGTCCCAAGTGTTACTGCTTACTAGCTGACTTCACAGTAAGCCAGCTATTGAATCGTTATAAATTTTCTCATCTGAAAAATGGGTACAATAATAGAAGGAAGCTCACAGAGTCGCTATGAGTTTAAAGTATGTAAAATAGTTAAGTATGGTGTTTGAAATACAGTAAATGCTAAATAAAGAGTAGTTATTATGATGGAAGAAAAGAAAAAGAAAATACATTTTGCCACTTTAAAGTTTAGGTTAAGTCTTTTTGTAGGGAGCAAGGGGAAGAGGAGGCTGCCACATCTCTCAAAGTTGAGTCTGTTGATGTAAGGACAGCATTAGAGGACTATAGCATCTTGTATCCTTGAATAGAAGTCAACCAGAAGCATGTATAGTAGTCAGATCATGGGCTGGTCCTCCTCAGAAACACTCAACTTCCTACAGAGTGATGTTAAAACTCCTTCAGCTGCCTTTCATGAATGAAAGTGATTTGACTTTGACCTTTGCAAAATTTTCCATGTTACAGTCCCTCCCCAGATAGACACACTATGCTATGCTACAATCACAATAGATTTCTCCTTTTCTCTAATCATTCCCTGTACTTTTCTAAATCTGAACTTGGTCCAGATGATCTCTCTGGAGTCCCTTCCCAGTATTCTCTGCCTATAAAAATCACTTGTCCCCCAAGGTTCAGTTCAAATGCACTCCATCATTAAAATCCTCCCTAATCAAGGTAAATGATTCCTTACCTCGCATTACTATTCCCCATGTTCTTTTATTTAGATGGTCTCATTCTGCATACCTGCCTTTTCCTACTGGGCTGTAAGATCCTTGAAGGTAGAATCAACATATGCTTCACGTCAGTATTACTTGAAATGCTTAGTGTAAGATCTTATACATAATAGGTGTTAAATACTGGTTAAATTAAATCAAAATTTTTGAACTTTTCAAATAAGTGAGAGTTTAGGGAAGATACACATGTATGACTTGGTTTCTGCCAATCTTCAGATGATGCCACTTGGGAGAAACAGAGCTCCAAACTACTTGGTCAAGAGTGAATATTTTTCCAGTAATTGAGATAGCTATTACTTGTTGAGCACATACCATATACCAGCCACTGTTCTAAGTTACATGTATAACATTTCACAGTCACAAAAATTCAATGAGGTAGTTTCTACTATTACCCCATGTTACAGATCAATAAACTGAGACCGACCTAGAGAAGTTGAATGACTTGTCTGCGGCCTCACAGCTGATATATGATGGATTCTGGATTTGTCCCCAGAATTCACTCTTTTAACCACTATTATTCCTCTTTCAGAGCCAGAGAAGCCCTCACCACACCTCAAATTCAGAACCAAAGACAGCACAGCCTCCTGGTCTTGCTTTCCTTCCTCTTGGAATGTAGTCATCCCTGGCTGGCTTTCTAAACTCTGTTCCGAACATCCCACAATCCCAAGTGAGAATCAACCAGGAACTGCATGGACCAGCCTAAGGGGGGCTTAGTCAGGAGGGCTAGACCAAGAACAATAAGAATGGTGACGCTCTGGTGAAATTTCCCTGCTATTCTGTCCTCACAGTAGAACATTAAGACGGGCTGCAGGGACAGTAAAACAGTTCCCATTGCCCCGTTTCTCTGTCTCTCTGTAATGTAGCCAGAGACTTAAATACGACTGAGTTAATCTTTGAAGAAAACAGAAAATACCGTAACAATAAAGGCCGTAACATGGTTACAAATGAGAGCTACTGCTCCCTTCTGCATTCTAATTTCCGAGGATAATTCTGCACAGCTTCATTACCAGAGTATAATTGTGTTATAGAGTTCTAAATCACCCTGTTACACTTAACTGGCAATAACATTAAGATAGTACAGATATTCATTTTAATTAAAACATAGCCTCAAACTATTTCCCTGCTATAAGAGGCAAAACTTTCTCCCCTCCACCCCCTACCTCCACCACACACAGAAACTTTCATTTACTAGTACATCTATGGCCAGGAGTAGACAGGAGATTTAAACACAATTAGGAAATCCCACCTTATAAGCCAGCAGCAGTTAAAGCTTTGCTGAGGAAGATGAATACCAGGAAAGCTGGTTCAGGTTTTAATCTTTTTCTTATATGTGAGGCACTGACAGCAGTTGTTTCAGAAAGGATGGGGTTCCCAGATAATCATTTCAAGAGTTATGCAAATAGGAATTGAGATGTAGTAGTCCAGACATTAACAAAAGCCTTGGTAGCCCAGCAGTCTTCAAGAGCTTCCCATTGCCTAAAGCACATTCATTCAATTAACAAGTATTTATTGAACATCTATTTTGTGCTGCACACTGGGGATACACACAGAAATAGAACTTGGCTCCTTCCCTCAAATATATGGCAACCTAGTGAAGGAAACTGATGTGTAAATAAGAAATTGCACTACAAAATACTCTCTAGAAGACGCAGCCCAATATCCCTGTCTTTCCTCAGGACAGGAAATCTGGGATGGATTTTGGAGTGCATGCAAGAATTTTCCAGACACACAAGTGAATAACAAGAGCAGAGGAATGATATGTTCCAAAACAGAATTGCATGAACTAGTATAAGCTATTCGGGAGATTCTAAATGATTCAGTACGGCTAGACTGTAATGTGTGAAGAGTTAGGGGAAAATGATGTTGTTGAGGCCTTGGTGCATTGAGAAGGAATTTGGCTTTAGTATAGAGGGGATGAAGAGTTTTTGAAGGGTTTAGTCGGGGGAGCAATGGGGACAGATAAGCACTGATAGCAACATGATTACAGAGGCTGTAGTGCAGAGTTTGCAGTTTGGAATTCAAGGCTTTAAGTTACTCTCCCATCTAACATATAAATATTAATAAAATAACAACAATGACAATTAGATCAGCCATACTGATTAACATTTCTGAATGCACACTACATGTGTAAGGATTTGCATACAGTATCTTATTTAATCCTTAAAGGTGTAAGGATGAACATTCTCCATTTCGCATATGTGGAAACTCAGGCACAGAAAGACTGAATAAGTTGCCCACCAAGATCACCCAGATAGAATTTGGATTCCAAATCAGGTCTGTCTGGTTCCCAAATCCCTGTTCAGAATCACAATCACTCACCAGAATTTTCAGCGTCAATTATAAACAGTCATTTTATTCAGCATTCTGCCGCTATATCTCCTCATATATAGCGAGATATGATTCTGTATATTGTTCTCTGTATAAGAATCAAGCCATTTGTCATTAATCATACCCATGCCCCTTGAACTCCTAGATCTGTCTTCACTCTCCTCTCGCAGGTCTAAATCCAACTCACACTTCAAAATTAGACTCAAAACTTACCTGTTCCAGCATGTTAACCATGAACATTTTCTGTAACTGGTAACTTCTATTGCATGCCAATCTCTGTTATAGGTGCTGGGATTACAGAAACGTATAGAGTGAACAATGACCCTTTTCTAACGGAGTCTAATTTCTAGGTTAAACAGCTAAGGAATGCC
>NW_006789698.1:387575-399318 GCF_000442215.2 Lipotes vexillifer
GAATGCCGGAGCTGGTGTGGAACCCAGGCAGACTTACTCTATAGCTGCATTCTCCAGTGTGAATGCCATTGGTACATTTGACTATTGAGCACTTGACATATAGCTAGTTCAAACTGGCATGTGCTATAAGTGTAAAAATCACACAAAAATTCGAAGACAGTACAAATAATGTAAACTATCTTCTTGCTTATGTGTGTATATTGATTATGTGTTGACATAATATTTTATACATAATGGGTTATATAAAATGTATTATTAAAATTAATTTCACCTGTTTGGATGTGGGTACTGGGAAATTTAAAATTGTATGTGACTTGGATAATTTTTCTGTTGGAGAGCACTGGTCTAGACTCTGTACTCCTAAACATTCTGCTATATTACCTTCCTAATAAAGAGATAAATAAAAAAGATAATTGAGGAGAAAGGTGAGCATTATGGTATTAATAACACAGTGATATAACAGCACATGTCAATAGGTGGGTGAGGGTGACCTGTCATTAGATAGGGTGAGCAGGAAAGTCTGTCTGAAAATGTGATATATGAGCAGAAACCTGGAAAACAGCTGTGCAAGGGACTGGAGCGGGTACAAGAGATTCAGAGAGCTTACTGTTTATACAACTAACTTTACAGTTAACAGCTATTTTTAAAATATTTTTGTTTATAACTCTTAAACTTAACAGAAGGGGACTGAATATAACAGAAAGAACATGACTTTTAAAAAAATCATTTTGAGTTCTTTAATCTGAACTTCAAGAACCCTAATCTCAGACACTCAGCATCTGTGGACCTTTCTGGCATCTATAAAATGGAAAAAAAAATTCGCCCTAATTTATTGCAACACATATATGAGATATAGTATAAAAAGCGTCTACCACAATGGGAGCATTTAAAATTTACTTTACCTTCCCTTCTCTTCCAACCTGATTCTGAACTTACATAGAATGTGAAATGTCAACATCCTGTATCTTACTAGCCCTCATGGACCCTATCACGGAGCCTTGCACATGGGTAGATGTACATTAAAAGAGCTGAGTCAACATTCCTTTTTTAAGTAGAAAAAAATGGAACAAAGTATATTTATAAAACTAGAGGCTTTGAGGATATTTTTGAGCCAATCTTCATAAATTGGACATTGTCCTCAGAAGTTCTGCTACCAGATTCCTTCCACTTGTTTAAATACAGTTCTGAAGTGCTTTTCCAATCATCCCCTTTAGTTACATTTGCAAAGCTTTTAATAGTTGACAAAGTGCTTCCACATTCATTTGATCTTCACAATTGTACTGCAATGTTAGAAGAGCAGGATTCACTAGAAAACTGAAGCAAGAGATCAAGTGGCCTGTTCAAAGTAGAACTACTCATAAATGGCAGAGCAGATCCTCTAAGTCTGGGCCCAGGCATTTTTTGACCACATGATGTTGATCCCTCTAAGCCAGAGTTCTTTACTAAGATGTGGCATTTTGAAAACTTTTTTGTAATTCCCCTTGTAGCGTCAGCTATGCTCCCCTTATTAGCTTCCCTACATCTAAATATTTTCTCGTGGACAACTGTGTGTAATGAAGTATTCAAAAATGTGTTGAATGATTGGGTACACTGGTCCCAGCTGGCAGCTCAGGGTTTGGTTTTCTTTGTGTATATGTTTTTTCTTTATTTCTTCTTGATTGCTTTGCAAAATCCAAGTTCTAAAGTGCTGATAGGGTTTGAAACTCTTCAACTTGCAAGAAAGGTACTCACCATCTTCCTAGAGCTTAACTACAAATACACTGAGATGAAAACAGACAAGATTACAATGCCTCCAGGCTTCCAACCAGAGATTTCAAATATTTCTAATTTCTTCAATTTAGCTTCATTTAAATTTTACTGAGAGGTAACTGCACTGAATTAATATAGTTACAATTATGCTGAAATCAATCCATTAACATCTTGAAAATTCTTATTAATCTGGCAACAATGTTATGGATAAAAACAGAAATACATCCTCTCTTTGGAGTGTAGATTAATATAATAAGAATGCCGGAGTTAATTTCTCCAGGATATGAATTCCTTGAGATAAGAGACTATGACTTATATTTCTGTTTTCTGGTTTTCAAGTGCTGCTTTGAGTCCATAAAGATAATATTTGCATGTAAAAGTACCTGGAACCACTTGTCTTCATTCCTATGTCAACAAAGGTAACTTGATTGAAAGTCCAAATCACAAAGCCTTTTCTGAATTTACTTGTTTGCCTTTTAATGTTTCTCTACTTTCTCTCCCATAAATAGTGTCATCTCTCTCTTTTCAACTGTGTGCCTAGCACAATTCTTGGAATTCAGTAAATATGTTTAATAAACTGCTAATGATTGCAATGGCAACCACAACACGAAAGTGGTGATGCCTGCATTAAACGACCAGTAATAGTGTTCATTTGTTTAATATAGTACATGCCACATGGACCTCAGAATTCACCTGAGATGTAGTTTAAGGTTACCCAAAGTACAATCTAAATACTGATTCTCTAAATATCAAATATGCCATTTATCTACATCTATACCTTATAATTATTGTCCATCAACACTCATTCATTCAATGGTTGTTTATAAAGTATTCACTGTCTACCTGCTGGTATTAGTGGTTAAAACAGACATAAACCCTGAAGTCATGGAGCTTACAATTTAGTGAGAGAAGGAAACAGTAAGGACATAAACAAATGTTCAATTTAAAATCATAACTTGTAAGTACATATGAAAATGGACAAGGTTTATGAAGAGGAATAACAGGATTCACCTTTGCCAGGTGGATCCCCTAAATTTATTCTGGGGCCCAACCCTTTCTTTGTGGTCCTGGAACAAGAGAGGAATGTTGGATAAGTCAACAGGGGCCAGATTATATAGTGTCTGCAGGCTTGGAAGGTGCTGAGCGTTAAGTGTGAAGAGAAACCATGGGAGCATTTAAAGCAGAAGGCTGACTTCATATGATTTATGTATCTAAAGCATTCTCTGGCTCTTCACCAAAGAGATTTGGTGAAGGCCACTTCTTCAGTGGCCATTGCAGTAGCCCAAGAGAGAGATGATGGAGCCCTTGGGAGAATGTGGAAGAAAGATAGGTAGAAGCCTGTGGATCTGAAACACTTCTCATAAATAGAAATGACAGAACTTTTGATAAGCATTTGGATGTTAGAGAGAGCAAAGACTCAAGCATAATTTTAAGGGTTTTGATTTGAGCAACTGGGTGATGGCAGTGTCATTTAATGAGATGGAAGGACAGAGAAAGAACATGATCTTTGGAGATTTGGGGCATGTTAAAAAAGAGATGTCGGGCTTCCCCGGTGGCGCAGTGGTTGAGAGTCTACCTGCCGATGCAGGGGACACGGGTCCGTGCCCCAGTCTGGGAAGATCCCACATGCCGCGGAGCGGCTGGGCCCATGAGCCATGGCCGCTGAGCCTGCGCGTCCGGAGCCTGTGCTCCGCAATGGGAGAGGACACAGCAGTGAGAGGCCCGCGTACCGCAAAAAAAAAAAAAAGAGATGTCAGGTAGGCAAGCAGATACACAAATCTGGAGTTTAGGAACAATTTATGCTGGAGATGCACATTTAGAGGTTATCAGCATATACATGGCATTCAAACAATGAAAATAGAAAGGTTTTTCTAATGAGAGAATACGGAGAAAGAAGGAGAAAGGACCTGGGGTGCTCCAACACTTAGAGATCAGGTAGAGGAAGAAAAACATACAAAGAAGGTCAAGAAAAAGCAGCTAGAGAGAGAAGAGGGATTACTAAGAGTGGCTTGAGAAGAAAGGAGTGAATAACTTTGAGTAAAGCTAAGAGATTTAATAAGATGTGGGTGGAAAAACTGCCACTGGATTTAACATTGGATTACTGAGGTGGTTATAACTGACCCTGAGAAGAGCCTTTTCCTTGGATTGTTGGAGAAAATCCAGATTGGAGTAGATCGAGGAGTGTTTGGGGGTTGAAGTAAAGTTGGCGTTAGTAGACAGCAGTTTTTGAAGTTGGCTCTGAGTAAGGCAAGAAATGTGGTGGTAACTGATGAGACATGTGGAATCCAGGGGAAAGTTATCTGAGAAAAGGGGATGGCAGAGTACATCTGTGTGGGGAGGAGCTTGATCCATAGAGGAGAGGCTGATGAGACAGGAGCTAGGTGGATGAATGGCAGGAGAAAAGGGGAAGTGAGAGAAGACTGAGTGAGAGAACTTGTGAAAGGACTGACCTCTAATGTGAAAAGAAGAAAAGCCCTTCTCAGATGTAACAGGAGGGAAGGAGAAGACAAGCACAGGTAGAGATGGGTTTACAGATGTGGTATATGTTTTCCACTTCATTGATGAAGTCTTGGTGAAGATCAGATGGGCTGGAGGGTGACTCTATCGCAAGGAATGGAGGGTCTGAACGCAGTTACCTCCTTGTCTGCAGAAGCAAGCTGACTAGAGAATCACAGGAGGACTGGGGCACAGGGTTTGGAGCACACTTGAGGTTTGAGAGCCTGGTTTTTCCTAGGTTTGTTCAGATGCCTATGTACAGGCACTGAGGAGGTATTCGGGATCAATTTCATCTAGACAGCAGATAACGTGAGGGAGTGAGGAGCACAGACACTGAGAGCTTTTCTGATACGGCAATGATAATGATGGCCCACAGAATCCAAGAAAGGAAGCAAAGTCAGGAGGTGTTATAGTGGTGGGGTCCATGGACTGAAAGATATGAAGACTCGAGAACAGATGTTTGCATTAATTATTGGGAAAAAGATGTGGTTTCAAGTAATGTGCGTCTAGGGTGTGGTCATGGGAATAAGTGGCTGAAGTGGAGTGGAAATAAAATTCATTGGAGGTAATTAACATCAAGAAACAGAGATTAGAATGCTGGATGAGTTGGCCATCAGGATTTTGACATTTCCAGGAATGAGAATAGATCATAGCATAGAGAGAGACACTATGACACAGGAACCTAACTGGAGAGTGATGAGAGTGTTGGTAGATAGCCACCATGAGAGAACAGGAAGCAGTTAGGGTAGTCCGAAGAATATAAACTTTTGCAAAAGGCAGGGAGCAGCAATGCATAGAAGAAATCTAGTTATTCCAATTGCTGGTGTGGAAGTATGTGGCATATGACAAAAAACAGCCCTCTCGATAAGGCTGTGGAGGATACAACACCCTCAGGGAACAGACATATTTCAGTTAAGTCAGGAGAGTGCAAGGAACATTCCAAAAAGAAATTGTGGATATCAAGGAGATTGTGAGTCCTGGATAAGGAATACTGGATGACCCAGGAGAGGAAATTGGGAAGGTGGTTTTGGGGGTGAGGGGATTAGATCAGCTTAAGACACAGAACTCAGGAAGAGTGCCTGGCATATAATAAATATCCTATACATGTCAGCTATTGTTGTTCCTATTTAATGGGATTTGGAGGTAATGGATTACCAGGTAGGCTTGGAATTCTAGCAGCCGTGTCCAGACCATGAATAATGTGACTTCATAAAGCATCTACTTTTAATCTATTAACTCCATTTCCCTAAGCAAAAGCAGATCAGAAGTTGAGATTATAACATAAAATAATGATTATCTTCACAAATAAAGCATGGACAAAATGTGCTGTGCTAACAGTTCCCACAGACCAAGGCATTTAAAACTCAAATAGCTGTAGTGAGGTGGATGGACCTAGAGTCTGTCATACAGAGTGAAGTAAGTCAGAAAAAGAAAAACAAATACTGTATGCTAACACATATATATGGAATCTAAAAAAAAAAAAAGTTCATGAAGAACCTAGGGGCAGGATAGGAATAAAGATGCAGACCTACTAGAGAATGGACCTGAGGACACAGGGAGGGGGAAGGGGAAACTGGGACAAAGTGAGAGAGTGGCATGGCCATATATATACTACCAAATGCAAAACCGATAGCTAGTGGGAAGCAGCCGCATAGCACAGGGAGATCAGCTTGGTGCTTTGTGACCACCTAGAGGGGTGGGATGGGGAGGGAGGGAGACACAAGAAGGAAGAGTTATGGGGATATATGTATATGTATAGTTGATTCACTTTGTTATAAAGCAGAAACTAACACACCACTGTAAAGTAATTATACTCCAATACAGATGTTAAAAAAAAAAAAAGAAGCAAGTTGGGACCAAACTGGTTGTTATTTTGTAGAAATACCAAGTGTCCAGTAATTAAAACATTTTGAACAGGAAAAAAAAAAAACTCAAATAGCAATGTCAGTACATACTTGTATTAACATTGGCATCGTCTACCAATTTGTTGAGTTTTGAAGCTTCTTAGGATAGCATTTATTATTCTCAATATTTTCATGACTTTTGTATAATTACTTTACCTCTTTGAGCCTTGGTTACTTCAAGTGTACAACAAAAGAACTACCTGTCTGTATCACAAGGTTATCATGAGAAACAGGAAGTGATGTCTGAAAAACATTTAAAATACTACTATAAAGAATAATTGATGAATATTATTATCAATTTCCCTTGTATTCAGAGTATGGCCTGAAGAGGAAGGTCTGCCTTTTTATTGTTATTTGTAGATAAATTATCCATATCTGTACTTCCAGGAGCAGTTGGCAGTAAGCTAAATGTCAGCTCTCTTCCATTTCTGCTCTCATATGAGGGGGGGGGCAGCCACTGTGGGACACCCCCAATCCGAAGTCCCTTATTAGAGAATTGGTCCCTTCCCTAATCCCCTGTGGAGGGCTCTTGATGCCAGTTTTGTCCCACATGACTCCACTGTTTAGAAATGGGAATGTTTCGGATGAGTTGATGAACCTTTCCAGAAAAAAGAGGCAACATTCCAAAGAAGCTACAAAGAGGAATTTCAACTGGGCTTCACAAACGACTGAACCCACAGAGTGAAAGGCCATCAAAAATCAGGCAGCTGTCCTCCATGAGGAGGTCACGGCTTGGGGTCAGCTTCACTGCCTCTCTCACTGCAGACTGCCTTCATCTTCTTGGCTTGTATCTGATCCAGGCACAGCCACCCCAACCCCAACTTAGCAAAACCTCCCACTTATGACTGTGGGCTCACAGAGGTAAAGAAAACTATTCCAAAGACGGAAATATCGTGGATAATAAATACTACCCTAATAAGTTTCAAAAGCCAACAAATTGGCAAATGTTTATAAAAATGTATGATGAGATGACGCTGGCATTTCAGTTTTCAATGTTCTGTTCAATTTGAATGCTTTGCAGCACAGCAGTTAAGAACACTACAGTGTGGTAGCTAAGGGTGGTTAAGGCTCCACTGTCCAGACGTCTAGTTTCAAATCCTAGCACCAACACGTAGTCACAATTTGACATGGGGTCAGTTGACAATGCCTCAGTTTCCATATTTATAAAGTGGGTAAATAATAGTACCTACTTTATAGGGTTGTTGTAAGAATTATGTATGTTAATAACAGCTAAAAGCACTTCAAGCCAGTGGTTGGCACATTCAGTGCCCTACTAAATGTTAATGGTAATTGTTATTCTTCAACAGTTCTTCCTGTACTCCCCAAGAAGGGCTCAACTACCCATTTAAAATTCCTCCATCACCAGAAAATAGAGCATAGTTTGCAAGCTAAGTAGTTTGAGCAGAAAAGTGGACAACAAAGTAGACTGGATGAAAACTGCCCAAAGAAAATACAACCAGAATTATCCCTTGATCCCGGATAACTGGGGAAGGGGTGGATAGCTGTTCCAGGTGGGACCTAGCATGTATGGCATTGTCTTTACCAGGAATTGTGGCTGGAAGAAAGACTCAAGTGAGTCTTTTCTGGGCTTGAAATAGTTGTGTTTGCCTGGACCAATCATTTCAACTGCCTGAGCACCAACTGTAAAATGAAGAGATTGAACTAGATTGTTCTCAGTGATCACCTCCAGCTCTGACACTCTGTAATCCCAGGCTGAGTGCTCTGCTGTGCAATGATACAATATGGAAATTGCCAGTGCAGGTAAGTGAGACCTCAACATGAACTGAGCATATAGATGGCGATTACACAATGGGAAATGTCGGGAAAAAAACCTTATGGAGTGGAAAGTATTGGATTGCCTGATTATGACTTACTCTCCAATATGAAGATATAACCATGCTTGGCCGCTCAAGGGTGGAAATGTGGCAATGTGTTAAAATGCTAATGAAATTGGAATCCTATAATAGATGTTTAGAACAGTTTAGGTTACCAAGGCATGAGAAGTTAGAGAGCAGAGCTCATAAATCCTGATGATAAGGCCAAACTCCTCAGAAGAGTCAAGGCCCTTTACAATCTGATTCTGACTTGCCTTTTCAAGCTTATCTCTCCTTATACACATGCATGCACCCTGTGTTCAATCTATAACAAGCCACTTGACATTCTCCACACACAGCAGGCTCTTCTGTTTCATATGCACACAAATTCTGTTGCTTCCACCTCCATATTTCACGTCTCTCCATCCCACTGTCATCATCTATTCCAGACCATCATCACTCACCTCATAGGATTACTCAGAGGATTTCTTAACTGGTCAACCTGCCCCTAGTCTTTGTTCACTCTAATCCATTGTCCTCACAGCTACCAGAGTATTTTTCTTAACTGTGTAACCAATCATGTCTTTCTTGCCTAAAATTCTTCAATGACATACCATTGCCTTAAGACAAAATCTAAATTCTTTGATATGACTTGCAAGACCTTTCATGCTCTATCATTCAGCTACTGCTTCCAGCTCATCCTGCATCATTTGTTTCCTTACATGGCATACTCTAGCCTTGCCAAAAGAATTTCACTTTGCCAGACAAAATAAATTCTCTCTCACCCCTGGATCTCCACATGCTGATCCCTCTGCCTGCAGTCTCACTCTCACCACCCCTGCCTGACTTAATTCTACACAGGGAGACCTTCCCTCATAACCAAGGCTAAATTAAGTCCCTTGGCTGTGTGCCCTCATGGCTCTTGTACTTTTTCTATTGTAATACTTCCACATTATTGAAACAATCTATTGAATGGATTCATTCTATTTCTTTTACTTAAATACTCTTTAGTCTTCTTTCCCAGGCATTTTTTTTTTCACTTGCTGTCAAAGCCCAGCTCAAATGTTACCACCTTAGGAAAAGCCTTCCTGATCCCACAAGATTATTTCTTACTCCTTTAGAGCTCTCATGGAAACACATTCAGAACCCTGTTTGTCACAACAAATCCTACAAGTTAGAAACTTGACCAAAGAACTTTTCACAGTGTACCATAGAAAGATACACTATTCGGTGGTGGTGCAGAGAATGATAGAAAAAGTCAGGTTCTAAAAGAATTTGGTACTAAAATAAATGCCAAGACCTAGCTCTAGGGTAGGGCAGAATGGGACTAAGTATTTTACATGTGTCTGCACACAAGCACACACCCTTCTGAGATTTCAGATGATCACTCTTGGAGATGATCATTTCATGTGAGTATCTGAACTATCATTTTTCTTGCCAAGTAGCAATAATTACACAGCTTCCATGTTTAGGGCTCTCAGGAAGATGTGGCCCAGAGCATAAACGTTACTTCCCTTTCTTTTATAACATAATGATCTTCCTGTTGCAATATTAATCAATAACTAATTTCATAGCTGGACAACTATTCTTAATGACCTAGTACATTAGAGGCATTGTGACACAAGTCTTCAGATCATTCCCTGAAGGACCTGTCACCAAAAGGGCAAATTCAGTTACCTGTCATAAAGCAGGAGACAAAGGCCTCATTACACTAATTAAGGAAAGACGCATCTGGGTCTTTGTTGGTTGAAAGCTGAAAGGTCTCACATCTGGACCTAAAAATGGAATCAAATGGAGTCTTTCAGTCAAAGACATTTTGAATAATGCTAAAAGAGCCCCAGACATGTTAATTATGAATCTGTGGACTCGAGTGTCTGCTTGAGTTTGGTTATATGCATAAAGTGTGTGTCTACTCAGTCTTCATGAAATAGGCAGACACAGGGGATTTTCTATTCCTCTAGTTCCCATGAGTTTATTTGCCTCCAGAAATCCTATCTTCCTTAGGTGGCCTCCTCATGGAGTACTTTGAGTCTCTGAAGAACTGAACTCAATGACCACTTTGCCTTCAATTAGTTTGCCAAGAATGGATGGAATGAATTGGATGGTAAATAATTTTTGTGTAACTCTTACTCATGCTGAAATCCCTGATGTATAAGATTTAAGCATCTGATGTTTAGACTAGGATGAAGCAAAAAGCATGTTAATTATCTATTATGTTCCAGGTGTCATCCTCTAACACATGCCAAAATTCTCAAAGTAATCCTGAAAATTTTTTAATCTTTATTTTATTAATGAAGAAAACAAATCTTACTAAGTTAAAGTGAGCTGGGATTTAAAGATGAATCTTCTAAAAATCACTCCTCTTTCTGCTACACTGCAGCAACCTGCCCCCCTTTTCAATATTCCATCTCCCTATGTTGTGATAGATTCCCTCTCCTTCTCAGATAGATAGATATAGAGATATAGAGATATATAAATCTTGAATATACTAAAGGGAACCCTCTTTCACTGTTGGTGGGAATGTAAATTCATGTAGTCACTATGGAAAACAGTACAAAGGTTCCTCAAAAAACTAAAAATAGAATTACCATATGATCCAACAATCTCACTCCTGGGCATGTACCCAGAAAAAAACTATACTTCAAAAAGACACATGCACCCCAATGTTCAAAGCAGCACTATTCACAATAGCCAAGACATGGAAACAACCTAAATGTCCATCAACAGATGAATGGATAAAGAAGATGTGGTACATATATACAATGGAATATTAGCCATAAAAAAGAATGAAACAATGCCATTTGCAGCAACATGAATGCACCTAGAGATTATCATACTTAGTGAAGTAAGTCAAAAGAGAAAGACAAATACCATATGATATCACTTATATGTGAAATCTAAAATATGACACAAATGAACTTATGTATGAAACAGAAACAGACTTACAGACACAGAGAACAGACTGGTGGTTGTCAAAGGGGATTGGGCTGGGGGAGGGATGGAGTGGGAGGCTTGGGTTAGCAGATGCAAACTATTATATAGAGGATGGATAAACAACAAGGTCCTACTGTATAGCACAGGGAACTATATTCAATATCCTGTAATAAACCATAATGAGAGAGACAGACAGACAGACAGACAGACAGAAAGAAAGAAAAGAGAAAAGAAAGAAAGAAAGAAAAAGAAAGAAAGAAAAGAAAGAAAGAAAGAAAGAAAGAAAGAAAGAGAAAGAAAGAAAGAAAGAAACGGGGAAAGAAAGAGAGAGAAAGACAGGGAGATAAATGGAACATATAAATATTGAATATCCTGATAATTCCAAGTAATTACCTTAGATTCACTTTGGTTTCCAGATTCACACCTTGGGTAGACTTAAGGACCTTCCAACATACAGTTCTTATCTATTCACTCTTCTGAGAAAAAACCATTCAGAATAGCTCCTGCTCACTTCAACATGTATCATATGCATAAACCAAAGTCATCATTATGAATGTTTTAACACATTTTTCATTTTCCAAACTTCATGTATCAGTTCATGCTCTTCCCTCCACCTAGAATGACCTTTTCACCAACTGTCACTCAATGGAATTCCTTTTATTCTTCTAAGTCCACTCAAAATGCTTTTACCTCTCTGAAGTCCATCCTTAATCTCGCTTCCCACCCTTCAGAATGTGAGATTCTTCCTCTTCTTCTCTGAATCACCCTTGTACAGTATTCGGATTTATATTATGACTTGTAACTCTTCTTACCTTGAATTATGTGTGTGCCTCGCTACTTTCCCTA
>NW_006789698.1:399396-414183 GCF_000442215.2 Lipotes vexillifer
TTTCCCTACTAAAGTTGAAACTTTAGATGCAAACCCAGCTTCCAACTTTCCCATCTATGCACTGTCAGATACCTGGATTCTTTCCCCTTTTTTCATTATTAATGATTCAACAAGTGATTCCTGCCCATTTGAAGCTCCAGGGAAGTGTGGCATTTCCATGCCCCACAACCAACCCTGCAAAGCAAACAGATTAGCCAGTCTCCATAGGGCTGAGTTTGTTTTGCAATGTCCCTTCAACAGACCTGCTTTTAGCTCTTTATGGGAGGGGCTGCACTGCCAACGTGAAAATGAGATATCTGGATCAGTTAATATTAGCCAAGGGCTATGATGTTGAAAATATTATTTGTGAAAGAAACACTACCCTGTAACTGAACTAAAAGCTCCTAAATTCTGAGAGGAATACCAATGCTCTGTTTCTCAGGAGAAAAAAACAACTTTTTTCCCTACTGCAGATTTCATTGTTTTCCAAAATCAGACCTAGCTCAGTAGCCGTTGACACTCTCAGACTGCAACCCCCCACCACCATCATTTCAGGCTGTTCATTAGCTCACTGATGAAGGACAGATAGCTTTTTTCTTCTGTCTGTCTGCCTTCGTTCCTTTCAGCTATCCTTCCTTCCTTCTTTTCTTCCTTCAGTATTCTGTTAAAAACTGGTGTGAGATCTGTGTGCTATTAAAGTAGTGCTAGACTGGAATTATGACCAGGGAGCTTGGGAATCTTCAAATACTGCCCCAAATCTCCCATCACTAAGTGCCTGACACAATATGAAGAAAAATGACACTACTGTTAGCTCTGGTTTTAGCCCCAAACCCCAGTGTCAAAAATTCTAGTAACCTGGGCCCAGCCGTTTCTTTTTCCTCATCTTGTTAGTCCTAAGTAGTTTTAGATCAAAGCCAACTATGGGGCCTGCTCTTTGTATTTCATTACCTGCAACTACTGAAGCCAATCCCTGAATCTTACCACTAAGAGGTGAAGAAAAGCTGATCCAGCCCACCCCTCCCATGACTAGGGGAAGAGCCTGCAGTATAGTCTGGGAAGGAAGAAATGAAACAGTGAGCCACAACCATAATCATTTATTTTTTAAAAAGGCATAGTAGAAAAAAAGTGCCCACTCAAAGCAAAACAAAAGAAAAATCCAAAACAGCTCAATGGGTAAATTTACATATGACCAATCAAATTCAGGGCTCCACCTCCTTGGAGATGGAGGGAAATGCTTTCATCTTGATTCATTAGGGACAGCCCTTAAGTTCTTCGTAGAAATCAATAGGCTTTCTCCATGCCAGGTGCCATGCTAGGCTCTGGAGACAAATATAAATAAGACCCAAGGTCTCTGTCCTGGAAGAATTCTCAGTCTAATGGGTAAATCAGACAAGCAAATAATTCCAAATCTATGTAATGAGAAACACTAACGGCAGAGCTAACATTGAGCTGGTGGGCAATGGTATGACCACACAGGTTGATAAAATATTAAAATGGGTCTGAGCCCTTTGGTAAATATCTGCTTTCCTGAGCCCATGAGAAAGCACTAACCTCATCCTCACTGCCTCTGCCAACCCTGGGCTCTCTACACCCCCCTCAGACTTCACAAACCAGCATGGGTCCTCCAGGAGCCTATTCCACATGTATGGTTGGTGACCATTCTGATTGGTCAGTGCTTGAGATGACTCCAGAATAAAGAAATATGCAAAGAGCTTTAGTAGGACAGAGAAGGAAAAAAAATACCCTCTGGCTGGAGAGATGTGAGTCTTACAAATATGTATGTGTATAATTTCGTGGAGTAGAGGACACTTAAGCCATGTCTTGAAGACAGGGGGAGTTCACCAGATGGGCTTTACAGGCAAAGCTTACATCATGTGTCAAGGCAAAAATGGAATTTGCTCAATGAGTCTTGGATGCAAAATAATCAGAGAGAGCTGTAAAAAGAAGAGGATGGTATCACAGGATGATTCTGGGAATTAAGTCAAGAGTCTTGTATGCCTTCCATTTGCAGGTAATAGGAAGTTCTAATGAGGGTGTGACATGACAATTGCTTCTATCATAAGATAAATAATGAGAGGAGCATAAGCCTTGTTCCATGTTTTCTTCATTCTAGAATTCTTTTCTTGATGGGTCCACAAGATAATATGTAAGTACTCTCTGATATGACTCAAAGAACTCAGAACCCTTTCCCCAAATCCCCCTCATTATCTACTATGAAGTTTTCATAGCAAACCTTTCTCCCCACTCTACTTATTGGGGAAATAAAGTCAAGGTAGATATTAAAAATTATGGCAGTTATGATTTATTTTTTTTAATGAAAGCTTTGGTTTCAGGCAAACGTAAGCAGGTACTATAATACAAGATTTGGAGAATGGGTCTCTGTTCATCTTGACAATCGTATAGACACTAGGCAGTACACACGACAGAGAACCAAGGAACACAACTGTTCATCTAGGTTTCCCTCCCAGTGCCTCAACAGAGGAGGTGCTCAGTGTTCCCCAATTTTATTAATCATTATTCTCTGTCAGTCTTCATCTCTCTGAAACCAAGTGTCCTCCCTCCAGAAGATATAATTAACGCCCTCCCTCCCTTTGGCCATTTCAATCCTGTTCTCTAAAATGTTGATAAATCCATCTTACTATCACATCAGGGAGCAGAAGCCAGAGCTCCAGAGACATACTAGTCCCCTGTGCAAAGGAAAACTTCAGTGTCTCTGTTTCATGACCAACACTTAACAAATTCATTTCAAGCTGTATTGAGTACCTACTGTGAATCAAGCACTGTGAGATCCATGCTGAAATTCCAAACATAAAATTGATACAGGCCCTGCCCTGACTCTCTGAGGTCTCTGCACATGAAGGATACAAACAGGTGAATCAGCAACTCTACAGCTTTTCCAAGTACAAGTGGTCTTTCACCAAGGATATTTAGATCTGTGTCTCAAGGATACAGTTTGTTTCCCAAAGTATGTTTGGTGGACTTCCAGTTCTGCAGAGTGTTAACAGGTTGATACATAAGCAAAACGTTTCACTGATACAAATGACATTTGAAAATCACTGGGTAAACAAGCCTCTTTACTATGGGACTTATGAGTCTGTATTAAGCACCTGCACACTGTGGCTATCCAACAGGGGAAGGGGTTCCCAAATCCAATCAACCAGAAAGCCTTTTGCTGCAGATCACCTCAAGGAGGATGAGGTGCTCCCAAGAATATACTGAAACAATGCTGATCAGCTATGTCCTTGGTCAGAAGTGAGCCCATCATCTCAAGAGCATCCCTTGCAGTGCTTCCTCTAATCTCATTTCCTGACATTTACTTACCCTGGAGCCCATGTGACTTCATGTCTTAACCCCTCCCATCCCATGAGGACTTCCTGCAGTGGGTCTCAAAATCTTAGCATTTTGCTAGCTAGAAAGGCTTGATGGCATCACAGCTGGAGATTCCACTGTGAATGTATGATTTCTAGGTTATTCAACAATGCCATTCCCAGCAACCACCTCTTCTTTAGAAAAGGGCTTTGTGTGTGTGTTTGTGTGTGGGTAGGTGGATGTGCAGACACATGGTGGTGGATACTTTCTTTTACCTCTTAAACTAGAAAAGTTCCTATTTATTCCTACCACTAGTTTCCTATTTCTAAACTATGACAGATTAGACTTGCTAAATTATTTTGCTCTTAGAGAACCTAAGGAAACATGTTTTTATGACACTGGAATCTGCAATTCCTTGTTAAGTTCTTAGTTACGATAAAATTCCACCTTATCAGAATAAAGGTACAATAAGTTATATAAATCAACAGTTGGTAAATGATATTCTATGCTGACATTTCTGTTCAGGAGTTGGTATTTTATTTGGGCGACAGGCATCTGCTGAATTTATTAAAAATGGTTGACATATCTTAAGAGGTCAGCTACTATGGTTGAATCCCTTTCTTCTCAAGAACAATTTTACAGCTTCTTGGTGTGCTACTGGTCTTTTCTTAAAGCTAATAGTTAAAAAAGTATAGTGCAGTTCATTTATTCACATGTATTCACTGAGCACCTACTATGTGTCTGGCATCATGGTAGAGGCTTGGGATCCAATGGTAATCAAGACAATGCTTAGATGTCTGTGTGGGATGAGATAGATACAGCTACACAAATTCGGCTGAATAGAACAAAGGTCCTACCACACCTTCTCCTCTCCCTTCCAACCCTCACCCCCAAGCCAAGCATATAGTACTAGGACCACAACTCAAATTTTTGTGGAGCCAGAAGAGCTAATGAAAACACATGGGTCATTATCTGAATGATGAATGTCTTCCTGACATACCAAAGGACAGAGAGAATGAAGGGTTGACTGTTGGTTCTAAATTCCATGAACATCCCTCTTCAATGCGATCATGGAGAAGCAGCCTGCATGACCCAGGAGCCTTCTATCATCTCTGTAAGGCACACAAATGCTACTGCCAAAAACTCTCTTGATTTTTTAAGGGATCAAAGTAGTTGAGATGGGAGAAAGGAGGGGATGAGAAGATCTATTTTAAGAAGGAATGGGCTTCTTTTTAATGTAAGTCTGAGGTTGTTTACCTCAAACCTGCATCAGAATCACTGGAAGGCTTGTTAGAGCAGTTTCTGATTCAGTAGGTCCAGGACAGGACCTCAAAACCTGCATTTTAAATAAGATCCCAGATGCTTCTGATGCTGCTGGTCCCAGGACCACTCTTCTCCACTGATGTGGACATTCTCAGTTCCTTAAGTTGTTCCAACTAAAGGGCAACTAATAAGTGAAAATAGTTAGGGTACCAATTTCAGGGTTGGAGGGTGGAGGGGTTGGCTAGATTGAATGGAACTGATATTTTTAAGAACTTAGTAGCAGAGCCAGGATCTTACCAAGAGCTTGAGATCTTATTAATAGTGTCATTGTCACACTTAACCCCAACACCCACCTGGTAGATTGGCACATGTCAAAGTGAAATCAACTCATTAACCAAGGAACCAAAAAGATCTGTTTGCTTCACTGAAGAGTTAAATATCATATGCTCACTACCCATCTGCATGAGAATTTTGTTTTTAAAACAAATATATATTACATGCTTCCTGAGATTCAATTTTAAGTAATTAGAGGAGGCTGGGTCACCCCTCTTGTAAGATAAGAATAATAATGTCACCACTTAAACTTTGCCAAGTAGGAATGGTAGTTAATACATCTGAACTGTAGGGGAGGGGTAATTTCCCCCTGTCTCCCTCTTGAGTTTTTGAGGCTGGACGAATAATAAAATTGACACAAAACAGATTAACACGTGAAAAAGAAACAAATTTAATTCATGTGCGTGGAGGTATCAGAAATGGAACCTAAGAAGTGGTCAAAGCAAGCAGCTTTCATACTTTTTAGACAAGGCAACAATAAATTTGTGAGGAATTAACAGGACAAAGAAACTTAGGCTTTGGGTGCTTAATTAGTGGAGAATCTAAACAGAGTTTGAACTTAGATAATAAATTAGTGAAGAAGTAACAAGGTTTGTTTACACAGGCTTCCGGCCCTGAATTTCCTATCTCTGGTGATAAGGATGTCTCTCTAACTTCCAGTACAGGGAGGGCATCTTTCACTTGGTAGACTTATTTCCCACTTTTTAGGGAGACAGAAAGGAGGGTCAAAGTGTCCCTCTTTTACAGGCTGTTTCTTAAGCAACTTTAATTAAAAAATAATCAATATGCCACCGAGGCATATTTTGGGGCAGCCTGCCCTGGGCCCTCTAGTTTCTCTGCAGTCCTACTCATAGTAAATGTCATGACTGTTACCATCTAGGGGTCCATAATTGTCTGAGAATTTTCATTCCCTTTAGACTGTAAACTTCATGAAGGTCAGACTCAATCTTCATTTCTCACTGTTGTAACCCCAATACTTAGCACAGTATCTTCTTGCACATAGTACGTACTCAATAAACTGCTAAATAAATTGACTTGCCACATATGCAAAATAGAGCAAATATCCACATGTGATTAAGGTAGCCTAAAGGCCCCCTTTCCAAATGAGTTCCTTTATGTTTGAGGATGCCTGTCCAAAACCCAATGTAGTACTTGGCAGGGATTGTATTACTTCATTAACATAATTATAACAATTATTCAAAAAACAATTCGGCTTCAGGGTTCAGCCTCAACCTCTGTCCGGGAGGGCTCTTCTTTCTTGGGAATGGAAGCAGAGGGATAGATCCCTGGGTAGAGAATGCTGGGGGGGGGTAGGGGGGGCAGGGGGTTGAGCTGGTTGGGGGAGGGAAGAAGAGAGTCCTGGGTCAAAAAAGGGCAACTTAAGTGCTCAGAGTAGCTGTGTGCGAGAGGAGGAAAGAAGAGGGTTCTGGTGTCAAACTTCCTCCCTGGAGGACTGCCTCTGCTGGAGGGCATCCAAGGTAAAATTACTTACACTATTTTACTTTCTGAGTGTTTCTTAGAATCATAGAACTATAGGCCTGAGAGAACTTAAAGTTCTTCTGATTAATACTTTAGTGTCTTTAACCAAACTCCTATCAATTACTGTGATCATCTTGAATAGACACTCCCTGAACAAATCCAAAGTCCAGGAATCCATTTCATCAAGGGACAACCCATTCAATGAAAACATCCCATTGTACGTCACCCATCGTGCCCTGAATGCCCACACCATCCTGCCTCCCTTTCCCAATGCACAACTCACCATGCACATCTTATACACTCAGAAGAGGACTTTGACCAGATCTTCTTTCCCCATGTAATCCAGAAGGGTGTGATAAATGAAGTGACAGTTGGGAAAGGAGGTGATATAAAGACTGAGTACCATAACCCTCAAATTGGAATGATGTCTTCAGGCCCATCTTAGTCCTTGCAGGGACCCACCCAAACGGCTTCCTTCAAGAGAAATCCTGTTTTCCCTGCAAAGCTCATCATCAGATGAATCAATGTTTTACTGTCGTGGACCCCACCTCCCCGCCAAAAAAACCCTGTGGATTCTTGCCTTTGGACTCTGTTCTTAAATCTCATAGAAGGCAGTGTGTATTTAGACCATTTAAACAGAAACCTCACCTCCAAGCTTTCCCAAAAAATACTAGGGACTGCATGTCACACAGTCTGCCTATTCCCAAACTCCACTTTGGAGAAGAAAATAATCTGTGTTTGGTAAAGAATCCACAGGTGGCTGAAATAATCAGGCAGAAAGGAACAGCTAGGGAAGGTAGCAAAATGGCTTTGTGAAGGACAGGCCAGTCTTCTGGGGACAGGAAAGAGAAGAAAAAATATAGGCTGCCTAGAAGAAACTCATGGATTGCAGACTTAATTATCAAACTGTTCCTAGAGAAGGAAATACATATTGTCTCGTACAGGCTCACAAGCTGATAAATATTTAATAGACAAATAATGAATCTTGGCATAAATATTTAATGGAGCAGCATCAAGGTATACAAGGGTGGGGAGTGTGCTGAGGGAAGGATGCTCTAGACAGTAAGACAACTGAGTTGGAACAGGAGTAGAGATAGGTCCAAAAAGTATCAATCTCTCTGAGGGGATGCTGGGTCTCTTTTGAAACTAGGTTGGTTGCTTAAATAAAAGAATAGATGAGTTGCTTTGCAAAATGTAAACTGCTGTGGAAATGACAAGATACAGTATTTTTATTATCACCTTTAAAATTTATTTGAAATACAGCATTAGACTATATAGCTGGAAGATGGTAACCATTGAGGGAGTCAGTAAAAGCAAAATAAAAATCTAGGTGGGGTGAGACGAACAGTCCCTTGAGAGGTTCCAATTGTTTTTACAGGTATATGGATTTGGAAGAGTGAAGTCTATTCAGAAAGAAGCAGATGGTGCAGCTCTCAGGAAAGTTCTAAGAACAGCTTCTGTTTATCTTGAACCCATCATATGGTCAAGACTGTATGAGTGCTAGGACCATAAAATGAATAAAGATAGATGTGGCCCTGTGATTACAGAGCTTACCATTGGCCAGTGAGGTTGTAACTCAGAAATTACCAGTATCAATAGCATAATCAGCACCTAGACAAGGAAATAGCTATGGGAGCACAAGGATAAATCAGGGCTAAATCAGGAAAACTTACTGGAGCAGCTTCCAGGTCCCATCCTGATGGGTGATTTGTTGACAATGTAATCACCTGTTTACTCATCTGGCTTTTCCCATGCAATGAGAAGAAGAGACAGCCCTGGGGGCATGAAAGGGGAATATACTGAGGTGACAGTTAAAAGGGTCTTCAATGCCAAGCTAAGGATTTTTAATTTGAATTAATAAATGATAACTAAAGCCAATATATACTTGTTGACGAGAAATGTTTGTGTGCATCTGTGTGTGCACATATACTTCCAGCCCTTGGAAAAGTATGTCCTCAGAGCTGCGTGATGTGTGGAGCATGCAGAAAGCAGAGCAGAGAATGCCTCTTCCTGAAGTTTCTTGAAAAACTTTAAAACAGGAACCAAAAATAGATTTAAGCCCCCCTTGCTCCCTGTTTCTTTCCACCATCTGGCAGCCCCACTCCCCTGGGGAGAAGCTAAGGCTGACAATAGCAGAGTGAGGGAACAGGGGTGTGGGTGGGGAAGTTTTCTTTTTTTTCTGCCAGGCTGAGATATTAATTAGCTTCCCGGAAGGTAGAGGAACGGCAAGCTTTAGTCTTCTCACTTGACAAATACCGCACCAGAGAGGTCAAGCAGGCCACCCAAGGTTACCTACCACCTTCTTAATAGAGGAAGAGCCAGATTCCCAGGGCCATCTGGGATTCTCTGCACCAGTTCTAACTGTACCACTCTAAATTATCCAAGCGTCCTCTTTTAAGGGGATGGGATGGGGTATGTTTGGGAGAGGTGAACCAGGGGAGATCTTTGTGGTGGGTTTTCCCAGCTTCTTGATAAGCCAAGTATTTCCTAACCTCTTTCCCAGGAAGGAGCCACAGTCCTCACATGAACTTGGCAACAGATGCTGTTTACTTCAAACAGCACAATCCCTCCAAACCCTGATACATGATAGGCAACTGAGCCTTTCATTTCTTGGGCCAAAGACCCCCAGGGAGGCAAGTGGACAGATGGATGCTCTGTCTCATTCTCTGGAGGCCTGTTCTCATCTTTTGAATTTCTTCCACCCAGCCTTGAGCCTGACCTAGAACATGGTGAGAGGAGGTGGGGATCAGTCCTGGGAGCACCCAGAACATGCTCCTCTCTGGATCAGAACTCTGATCTCTCTTACCCCCCCACAGAACTAACAGCATCACCACCAGCAGCTGCATCCGGGTTCCTTCCTCTTCCCTCACCTGGTGAGGATGGAATGGAGCCCCCAGTTTCTCCTTCAGTGTTGTTTGGCTTCTCCCCAACCTGGCAGTCACCAACTGCTCATCCTAAGACTTATCCATACTCAGTAAAATCCAAGCACTCTCCAGGAGGACGAGAACCTGAGATGGACATGACACAGCCCTTCCTTTGACATGAATATTCAATAAATGTCTATGTATTACCTAACTATGGGTGCTACTCTGAGTTCTACGACGGCCAGAGCCCCTCTCCTTAATGGGACTTCATAGTCTAGGAGGGCAAGAGATGCATTCAATGAAATTACTGTAACTAATAATTAAATATAATGCAGTTGAAACCCAAAGAGACAACATGATGACCACTTAGTGTCCTAGAGTAAATCTGTAATAGAGCCAGGACTTAGACCTGTTGGCTGTAACAACCCCACACAGACTCAGAGAAAGCACATCTGTGATCATCAGACAAATGCCTGGAGGAAGACTTCCACCCCCACCCCAGGAATTCCGAGTCCAGTCCTCCTCTGCCTGCAGTAGTGTACCAAGAAAAAGTTCAGAATCCACTCTCCTGCTTGCATACCACTTATTTAGTGGTGAAACCACAGATATTCAACAGTCCTTCCCTGCTGCTTCTCAGGGTGGGACAAGGACACAAGGAGTCTGCTCTAATGGAGAGGCTCAAGAAATGACTGTGGACTCAGCAGTCAGGAGCCTGAAGGGACCTTCATCGTTGGGGTATCCACACCTTTTTCTTCTTTTAATAGTTTCCAACAAAAATCATAAACAAAACCCCAGAATGGAAATTTGACAAAGGCTGATTTTCCCTGATTTAATTCAGGGGTGAAGGCTTCAAGGATCATATGTTCCCAGCCCCTTTTCCCTGGGGTAACTTTCTCTAAGGAACTTCAGGACCTGGGGATCATAGTCTGAAAACTGCTGATCTGATTTAACGCCTTATTTTTCAGAAGCAGTTATACCTGGTGCTTGTGTATAACCTCTTGCAAATGTTTTAACCTCCTGGGCTTGTAAGTCCATCTGTGAAATGAGGATGGATACACTTATATCCATTCTACAGGATTCTTGTCGAGGCCCTGATGGGGTCCTGAAGATCAGTAACATCTATAAGCTGCTAAGCATAACTGCAAGGGTGGTGTTCAAGTATCATCACTTTGTAGCTATGAATGAATCTCTCTAGACTAGTTTCTTCATCTGCAAAATGGGAACAATAATGGTATCTCATAATCTCCTCGTAAGGGTTAAGTAAGATTATGCCTGTAATATATTTCATCTAATTGCTTGAACTGTAGGAAGTGCTCAGAAAATGTTTTCAGTCTCACCTTCCCATCATCAGCATCACCATCAGCATCTTTATTTAAATTGTTATTCATTTTGAGAAAACTGACCTAGCTCCCCCTGGATATGCACTGGAATGATGTAACCCTAGAATGTGACAGAAGTCATGTGTGACTCCAAGGGGACATTTAATCTGTATATGAGGTCAACACAAAATAAGCCTATTTGAGAGATGGAGAGATTCTGATGATATTCTTTGGGAGCCTTTCTTTAATAAGACACATGAGGAAATGTTTAACTTCTGGACTTTTCAATTAGTGATCCCCCTCCATCTTTGTTTTAACACACACACACAAACACACATGTGCACAGGTAAGAGGTCCAGATAGGGAAGTTGTCTTGCCTGAGGCCCGATGGTCTCTTGGAGGACAGCTCAGATAGCCTGCCTCTCATGGTCATGTTTTTTCTTCTTTGTCTCACAGACTGCATTCTCCAAATAGCCTTTGCCTTCCTTAGTCTCACTCAGAGAAGCCAGGGATCGCTTGTATGGCCATTTGTTCTTCTTCCAAATCCAAAGCTTGCAAACAATTCCATGGGAACGTGCCATGGCGGGGAAACAGTCCAATTACTGATCTAATGAGCCAATTTTCCTCTCATGTCCCCCATAAAGGCATGTATGGCCTCAGTGCTCCCAGGGCCCTGCTCAGACGATGACAGAGAAATGGAGAAAGAACACTGTTTGGCAGTTCAAACCCACTTACTGCACAGGCTGGAAAATGAAATGACTGATAACATGTAATTAGGCCTTAATTATTTACCATTTTTGGTTAATCACTGCCACTTACAAGTTAACAGGTTGTAAAACTCTTGGGCTGTGTTAGGTGATCATTAGCAAAAAGTGCCATCTTCCAGTGTTAATGAAATATCCGTAAAAATCCATGACCGCAAGCAATGCAGGACTTGAGGCCACTTGGGAGACAGTTACGTGGATTTATGGCTAATTATATATTTTTTGGAATCTGTATTTCCACGCTTGATAAGAAGGCTTGAAATAAAGGCTGCAATGCCTCCTGGGCTCTCCTATCATTCCACAGGAGCACAGGGGATACAAACGGGGGGGTGGGATGGAGGTGGAAGAGAGAAAAAGTAGGAGAAAGAGTAGTAAAGGACAACTCCTGTCTCAAAATATTCACCTCTCCTCAGGGTCCCATGTCTAAATGTCTGCCATTAGAAAGCCATTCCTTAGAGTGTAATGTTATCCAAACTATGCAGATGTCCCTCAGAAAGTAAATATCCTTGGGAGAAGTTCTTTAAGTGGAAAATGTCTCTTTGCAGTAGCCCTTATGAAAAAGAACTGCCAGTTTTCACCAATAATTAGCTAAACATGAGTCCACAGACAAACTATCTAAGTGGGCATTAGGCCACAGTAATATAGGCAGAGGGCTAGGACAAAGGAGGTGAAACCACAGGCACATCTAGGCTGGAGTTACAGATTCAGCTCTGGAGCCCACACTGTGAAAGGCCAGAATGAGTTCTTGACAAGTGAATTAGATAATGAGAGGACAGAGCCCTTTTCCCAGAAAGAATCTCTTAAAAGAATGGAGAATGTTTAGCCTGGAAAAGCAAAGTCTGGTTAGATAGCTTGAAAGTTGTCTTCAAATACCTTAAAAGCTTCCATGGAGACTGGAAACAAACTCATGTGTTCTGAGAAGGCAGATTCAATAGATAAAAGCTGCTAAGCGGCAGCTTCATCTTCAAAATGTTTCAGAAGTCAAGAGTTGTCCACCAATGGAATGAGTTGATTCAAAGGTAGTGCGTTCATCTTCTTAGAGGTAAGTAAGCAGAACCTTAATGATAAACTAGGATGATAATCACTGAAAGATATTGGAGGCATTCTTTCACTAGATGGATGGCTGAATGAAAGAGTTTTAAACGTTTAAAGTTCTATGACTTTGAAGTCATCAATACTTCAATATCAATTATTTGATTCCATGTCTTTCCCTGGCACTAGGAGCTGGAGGCAGTAAGATACCCCTGGGGACCTGAGGGTGGGGTAAAGGGATATTGAAAGATTAAAAACACAGAGGGTAGTAGTTTACACTACGGCCGATGCAATTTTGGACAATTTGTTTTCATTGGGAGGAAATGAAGTTATTAACTTCTGACTGCAAGAGTCTGGAGTACGATTTTATCGTTACTGATGAAAGAGAACAGCTTCTGTCCCAGGTTTTGTGAAAACTCATCCTGGGCCTCAGTTTGTCCATCTGTAAATAGAGGGCTAAGTTTGGTGTCTATCAGGACCTTCCTATATCTACCATGAAGTGGTTCTGGGTTCTGATGTGGAAGTAGTTGTGTGCCCTCAGCTCCCACACCAGATCTACCTGGGTCCCTGCTTCTCAGCTTAGAAAGCACAGAAAATGATGCCTGTCTTTCAGCTGTGTCTCTCCAAGATGCTGCAAGGAATAATGAGGCCATTTGCCGCTCCTCCGAGCTCAGTGTTTAATGTTCAATCACCATTGAGAGAAACTCGTATGCAGACATTTCAGGTATATAGTATAATTTTTATTTTTTTATTTTTCCTGTACATGGGCCCCTCACTGTTGTGGCCTCTCCCATTGCGGAGCACAGGCTCCAGACGCGCAGGCTCAGCGGCCATGGCTCATGGGCCCAGCCACTCCGTGGCATGTGGGATCTTCCCGGAGCGGGGCGCAAACCCGTGTCCCCTGCATCAGCAGGCGGACTCTCAGCCACTGCGCCACCAGGGAAGTCCTGTAAAATAATATTAAAGGCAGAGAAAAGCATAAAAAGATCTGTAATTAAGATAAAGAATCAATGAACCTACCCTTTCTTTTTTATAAGCTCAGCCCAATAATTGACAAGTGGCTGCATTCAAGGTCATAGACTATATATTTGTGGATTTATATGTTTAACATGAAATAAAGCACTCGATGGAAACAAAAAGGTGTTGTTATCAGTCATCGGTTTGGCCAACGCATAAGAAGTTGACACTGTGTGCACAGGGCATCGTGAGGCACAGGGCATCATGAGGCACAGGGCATAGGGCTGGGTGTGGTCTCTCTCTTCAAAGATCTTCTAGTCTAATGGGAGCAGCTGGAATTGTGAAAGATGAGCTTCTATACACCAACAGAGACTGGCCACTTAACTCTTGAGCCCTACCACCTATTACAGTGCCTGGCATGCGGGAGGCATTTGCTAATTGTTTAATGAATAAATCCTTGAACAAAAGTTTCCAGTGCCTATGAAGAGTGGTTCAATTAAAGCACCAGAGGAGTTCAGAGGAGGAAGAAATTCCTGCCAGATGAGAAACTCACAGAATCCTTCACGGAGAAGGTTGACTCATGGAATTTTGGAAGGAAGAGAAGATGGAGATAGAACTTTCCAGATGGTGGTTTCAGCAAAACCAATGTCACAGAGGCAGGAAAATGGGGGTCAAGTGCACAGAACTCATTATGATAGTTCATCCTCTCTTATCTTACCTATTTACCTGGGCTGATTGATGTCTTTGCCTTCAGTTTCCCCAGAGCTGATCTATCCTACCCACTTCTGCTGGCCTTATCTTTCTAAAGCACAGTTATATAATGATGGCACTACCCTTGTGAGAAGCATATGCTGACTCCCACCATCAGCTCAGAGAAGTTCAAGCCCCCAAGCCAGTACCTAAGCCTTTGTGATCTGGCCACAGTGTTTCTTAATGAACTTACCACAGCTCTGTCTCACTCAGTCTCTGCAAGACAGATTTCCCTGCCCTCCATTATGAATAATCCTTTGTTGCTTCCAAGTTTCAGCTTGTGCTTCTTTATAAATGAAAACCTTTCTCTTAATATCTTCAGGTCCAGATTTTATCCACACCTCAAGGTCTAAATCTAGTACCACCTCTTTGTGAAACTTTGACCTGAACTCCTAAGGAGGTCATCTGTGAACTCCTGTCCCTATGCCCACATCACTTACAGCTCATGCTTCCCTTTTTAGCTAAATGGGCATATGTGTTGTCTTTCCCCCCAGACAAAGTTAAATTGCCTTGAAGACAATTTCTTGACAATAATCTAAATTTCACCAGAACTTAGCCCAGAACTGGGACCAGAGGAGGTGCTCAATTTGAATATAGTAGATCTCTCATGTTTTTGTCAAATTCTCTGAGATTCTCCACTGGCTATGTGCGTGCCACTCCATTCTCTGCTGGCCAGGGCTAACTGATACTAAGGCAGAGACACCTGATAAAGGTGAGCCAGTTAGATTCCTGCCGTGG
>NW_006789698.1:414207-420571 GCF_000442215.2 Lipotes vexillifer
TTCCTGCTGTGGGAATCACAATGAAGACACAGAGTAATGGAAAGACAGTTGAAGCTGAGTCTTCCCATGGCAAGACCCAAGGGAGACCACAGAAATCTAGTTGCTCAAGTCCCTGGAACTTCCCTATTGTCTTCCAGGGCTTTTTGGTTTAATTTTTGCTAATTCTTGTAAGTATCATTATATTGGTTTGCCAGGGCTGCCAGAACAAAGCACCACAAACTGGGTGGCTTAACCAGGAGAAACACTGTCTGATGGTTCAAGAGCCAAGAAGTCCAAGATCAAGGTGTCAACAGGGCTGAACTTCCTTCAGAGGCCTGAAGGGAGGATTTGTTCCAGGCCTCTCTCCTTGGCTTGTGGATTCTGTCTTCTCCCCGTGTCTTTTCATGTTGTATTCTCTCTGTGCATGTCTGTCTGTCCAAATGTCTCCTTTTGATAAGGATACCAGTCATATTAGATTAGGGGACCACTGGACTCCAGTATTGACCTCAGCTTAGCTTAACTAACAACATCTTCAATGATCCTATTTCCAAATAAGGTCATGTTCTGAGGTCCTAAGAGTTAAGAATTTAACATATGAATTTTGAGGGGACACGATTCAACCCATAACAATCTTTTTAGCTCTTGGAAACTGAGGGTTTTTGGCATCATTCCAATACCCCCTCTTTTGTTTTCTTGAAAATACTCATAATTGGACTGCTTATAAGCAAAGAACCTTGTCAGATAAAGTGAGTGAGTGAATAAATGAATAAATAGGTTAGTTAAAAAAAAAAAGTAAATAAACAGATGGGTGGATAGATGGGTGGGTGGGTGCGTGGGTGAGTGAATATGGCCACAGCCTGGCTTCCCTTCCCATCCATCCTCGGTTTTCTTCATGTCTCCTCTTTAAGTAGACGTTATCAGTACCATGGGTTAGGGCTGGTCAAGCAAAAGACACATCAGGGCCCCAGCATCATCATCCTCCTTTTTGTAAGCTGTCAACCATAGGATTTCATTAGAACCAGTAACAAGGAAGATGACACACCATCTTCTTTACTAAGCCTATACTGCTTCAGGGCAAGAAACAGAACATCAGTTACTTAGAAGAGTCACATTTTATTCAGCCAGGGAACATAATGGCAGGGGTTTTGGGGAGGGGTAGGGTCAGAGGGATGAATGTGGATGTGAGCTTTTCATGGTCTCTACTAGGGAAAAGAAGCCTGCCCATCAGCTAATTTTAACAAATGCCACCGAGTAGTGACGGTTACCCCAAAGGCCTGTGTCTGTTCTCTCTTTCTAGCATGTTAATTGGAAACTGGAATCGTTGCTAGAGGAAATCAGAGTCTCCACTTCCATGACTTTGCCCATGGAATATAGAACCCCAGGTAATTTAAATGGCTGAGGAGATGACCTTGACCTCCTCCCATCCCTTTCAGCAGAACCCCTGGGCATTCCATCAACGGTTGATCTGCGTCTCGCATGGTGCGTAGGAGGACCTCACCTGTGGGGATACACTGAAAGCCTGTTCCACAGCCCCATACACGGGCTCACTCTGCACCTCACTGTCACTCTGCTGTAGAAACACATTTCGGAGAGGCAGAAATAGGATCCATTTGCTTGACAATATGTCCTCTCTCAGACACCTCTGACACTGAGATAGGTACCTTTCTTCCTCTCCCTTTCCTCTTTTCCTTCCCTCTATTTCTACCTGTTCTTTCCTCCTCCACTCAGATCCTAATAACATTTATCAGATACACACCAGGTATTGAGGAATTTGGTTGGGAACTTTAACATGGCTTCTCAATCAATGCATCCTTGTGTATATTATTTTCATTAAATAGATAAGGAATCTGGTGCAGAAAAAGACCTTCCTGACCATTCAAGATATCTTTACAGGTACTTTCTTTCATGACACACTCCTTACTCCTGCTATATCACTGTCTGTTATTATCTGGCTTATCTGTTTGCACGTTAATTATCAGTATTATTGTAAGAAGGAAAATTCTATGCCTGTCTCCTTCACTGCTGATTGACCAGCACCTAGAACCTGATACAGAGCAGGTACTTGATATATAAAGATATGGCTGTGGTCTCCAATGATTGGAAAAGGGTTCCCTAAAAATGTAGAATGTATTTTGTCTGGGCTTTGAAGGACTGGCAGGATTAGAAAAACCATTCTGAGCAGAAGAAACAGCTTGAGCAAAGGTGCAAAGGTAAGAACCACAATGCTTTTCTTCGTTCACATGACCACTTTCCAAAAACACACATGAGGGCTCCAGAATACGTACGTGGATTTTTTCTAAAATACTAAGTTAAAGCTTGGTAACAAGAAACTCTTAATGGCTTAGGATAGGTCGGAGAGTAAAACACTCTTTTGAACTATATTGAGTAGAATGGAAGACAAAGTATATTAGAACAGAATTTGAAATCCTCGCTTGGCCATACAAAGCCTACAGCACAATAGGGAAGTTTAGGGCTTAAAGGGACCACAGTCCTCACTGTTCATGTAGACTAGTGCAACTGCCTCTGAAGGGTGTTTGTGCTTCCATTCTTGCCCCCATTCCTATGAATTCCCCTTTATCCAACAGCAGCTAGAGTGGTGTTTTTAAAAAGCTGAGTCTGATCATGTTACTTTCTTCTCAGATCCCTCCAGTGGCATCCCATCACCCTAGAGCAAAATCCAAAGTCCCCACCCTAGCCTGCAAGACCTACATGGCCTGGCCTCTACACTGACCTTGCTGTTCTTAGAACATGTCAAGCACATACCCACCTCAGGACATTTGAACTTGCTGTCTGCTCAGCCTGGAAAGCTTTCCACCAGGTGTATAAATGCCTCACTGTCTGTCTTCAATCAGTTCTTTGTTTAAAAGTTACCTCTTCAGAGAGGCAATCTCTTATTGCTCTACATCAGGGGTCCCCAACCCCCGGGCCGCGGACCAGTACCTCTTAGGAACCAGGCCACACAGCAGGAAGTGAGCAGCGGGTGACTGAGCAAAGCTTCACCTGCCACTCCCCATAGCTCCCATTACCACCTGAACCATCGCACCTGCCCAGGTCCATGGAAAAATTGTCTTCCACGAAACCAGACCCTGGTGCCAAAAAGGTTGGGGACCTCTGCTCTACATAAAATAGCACCATCTAGCATAATGTCCCATCAGATGCTTTGTGGTTTCCATTGTATTTATACATCTGATACTATATTTTCACTTGTTTATCTGTTTTATTGTCTACCTCCCTAGCTAACATGTATGTTCCACAGGAATAGTTCTGTTTGGTTTACTTCTGTTTAGAACAATTCCTGGCACAAAGTGGGTATTCAATAAATAAGTGCTGAATAAATGAATAAAACCAAACTCCTTTACTTTGCAGTCTTAGAATAAATGTATACTCTCATTTTGCCACTATTTCACAGCTGGGTGATGCCTGAGCCAGAACTTAGGTACCCTGCTTCCCAATTCAGTCTGCTTTCTACTGCCCACAGTGATCTTGTATGTGTCTTTTCTTTATCTATTAAACAGGTATAATATCTCTACTTTGCTTTCCCTGAGAAGCAATATTATATGGATAATGAGAAAGTTTCTTGCACAGTAAACAAATGCAAGTGGTCGTATGAGAATTTAAAGAGGCAATGATGGGGATAGTTTTAATTGATTAGCTAGAAGGATGATTGCATTCCATTCCTAAGGGACAACGATCCTATGCATCTCACCATCCAATGCATCCCAAGCTCCCGAGACTATGCTGCATCTATCAAGTAACCCCTGATGGAACAGCTAACTAGGGCACTGATTGTGGAAACCAGAATAAATCCAATTTGAATGAGACATATAGCACATTTTGGGAAACATCTCAAGAATAGTTTTCAAGTGGGATGGTGACCAGCTGTTCTCCCTCTCTGCTCAGGAAGGGAGGAACTACCATGGGGATTTAGGGACTAGGTGTAGGAGAGATTATGCTGATTCTAGGGAGCTGTGGTTTTTCAGAGGCAGAGAGAGAAGAGAGGGACGTGGACTTAGCACAAGGCTCACCCTCTAGTGACCTTTATAAAGCAAATCTGGCCACTGTGGTTGCAAGTGGGAGCAACTCTTCAGTGGCTCCTCACTACACTTGGAATAAATTCCAAAATAATTATCTTGACACTAAAGACCCTCCATTAATTGACTCCTAGCATCCTCTTCAGCCCCATTTCTTGCCATGTCTTGAGTCACACTGTACTGTCCAATATCACAGATCTCCTTGTATTTTACACACATACACACACACCCTCATTGCTTTCTTCCTCTGTGCCTTAACTGCTGTACTTCCTGCTTCATAGAGAAACAGTTACCTCCTCTTAGCCAGAATGACTTCTTCTTATCCTTTCAGACTTAGCTCTGCCTTTATTTCCCAGCGAAGCTTCCCTGTAAATATACACTCTACAAACAAAAAAGACATGTGCTCCACAATGCCCCATGAACAGCCCATAATTGTCATAAACACATTATATTTTAATCACCTATTTTTAATATCTCCCCCTCTCTAGAATATATGGCAGAAACTGAGTATCTTTGGCTTTGGAACTTCCTGTATGGTCCTGGAATGAAAACTGGTCTGGGGGTGCTAAATGTGTATTAGCACCCCAAATACTGATTTATCATTTCAGTAACACTTAAAAAGCAGACTCTTGATTACCATCAGGTAGAATCAGCTTTCTCACAGACAATGAGACATGTGGTACCTTTGGGATCCTCCCTTCGTGACCAGTAGCTGTTCATTCCATCAGGCCTCAGGGTCACAAGCGCCTCAGGGCCATTAGATCAAACCATGGTTCAGAAACCTTGGCTGCCACTTCAGAAACTGCTCTCTTTTCCAAAACCTTCTCCTACGGCCATTCAGTTGCTGGGAGAACTGATGCCAACAGTGGAGTTACATCCAGGTAAGCAGCACACAGTGCCCAAATGCCACAACAATATCTGAAGCCAGAGGAAAGTGGACAGACCCATTTTGTATACCTGGACATTGTGAGAGGGGGATACTCAGAATAGAAGTAGGCAACTGGGAAGGAAGGTCCATGCATGAGAGGGCAAAGTCACAGCACTTATGCTAGAATTCAGGGGAAATCATTCCATTCCTTGGGTGTATAAAGATTACATAAAAGCTATATATGACCTCATAAGGAGACTTGGGTTACAGGAATAAAAACTGTGGATGTGGATCAATACATAAACTGCAATAGGAACCAGGGCTCTGTGGCAGACATCCATGAAAGGAGGGGTCCCCAACCCCTGGGCCATGGACCAGTACCGGTCCGTGGCCTGTTAGGAACCGAGCCACACAGCAGGAGGTGAATGGCAGGTGAGCAAGGGAAGAAGCTCCATCTGTAATTACAGCAGCTCCTCATCACTCACATTACCGCCTGAGCTCCACCTCCTGGCAGATCAGCGGCGGCACTAGATTCTCATAGGAGCGTGAACCCTTCTGTGAACTGCGTATGCGAGGGATCTAGGCTGTGTGCTCCTTATGAGAATCAAATGCCTGATGATCTGAGGAGGAGCTGAGGCGGTGCTGTTAGCGCTGGGGAGCGGCTGCAAATACAGATTATCATTATCAGAGAGGTTTGACTGCACAGAGACCATAATAAATCAATTCCTTGCAGACTCATATCAAAACCCTACCAGTGAGTGGCAAGTGAAAACAAGCTCAGGGCTCCCACTGATTCTGCATTATGGTGAGTTGTATAATTATTTCATTACATATTACAATGTAATAATAATAGTAATAAAGTGCACAATAAATGGAATGTGCTTGAATCACCCCAAAACCATCCCCCACCCCCAGTCTGTGGAAAAACTGTCTTCCATGAAACTGGTCCCTGGTGCCAAAAAGGTCGAGGGCTGCTGCATTAAAGAATATGAGTTGCTGTTCATGGTGCTGAATCCTCACTGAGCTGGAATGCAACCCACCCGCGATTCTCCACCCTGTCCCTGACAAGTTGTCAGGTACATGCTAGCCCTCCATTCATTCAGGCTCCATTGCAGCAATTACCACAATTTATTATACTTGCTCTGTTCACATTCTGTCTTTCTCACTAGATATGAACTCCCTGAAGCAGGGGATATTACCATATTTACCATATTTGTTTTGCTAGAATAGCACTAAAACCATCCATCCATCTGGCACATAAATATTTTAAGCATCTACTATTTACAGGTATGGTACTCAATTCTAAGAATGCTAGAAAAAAAAAACAAAATATGATCGCTAGGGGCTTCCCTGGTGGCACAGTGGTTGAGAGTCCACCTGCCGATACAGGGCATATGGGTTCGTGCCCCGGTCCGGGAAGATCCCACATGCCGCGGAGCGGCTGGGCCCGTGAGCCATGGTCGCTGAGCCTGCGCATCCGGAGCCT
>NW_006789698.1:420726-466414 GCF_000442215.2 Lipotes vexillifer
TATATATATATATATATATGATCGCTAGACTCAGTAATCTTACAATCTAATGGGAGAGAAAAACAAGTAAACAGAATGTATAATACCCTGTGGTTAAGTGTTATGATTTTTAGGAACTATCTTTTCTTTATTGTAACTTCTTACATAGAGTCACTCCTATCTTATTTATCTCTCTTTTTCATGGTGGCTAATATGGAACCTTGAATATCTGAGGGGTTTGGAAACACAGAGGAGGTGCCATTAAACCAGTCTTTAGACTCAGAAGAGGCTTTTTGGAACATCTGTCATATAAGTTTAAACAGTAATATATAATCACGCATAGGAATAGTGAAACTGGGGATAGATGGGTTGGGTACAAATTTCAGGAATGGGGAATGTCAAGTGTATTGGCTCATAGGCAAGAGACTGTGGGAACAGAGAGTAGTTCAGGGTGTATTGCAGAGGAGCCAATGTATTTGTGATTGGAGAGATGGCAAGAAAAAAAATTAATTTTATCCTGTTTATAATTGAAAGACACAAAATAGTTTTTTGCAGGGTAATGCATGAGTAGACTAGATACTTAATAATCACATGATATGTGTTTAATTCATATTTATTGAAAGTAAGAATTAATAAATGAACAAATGAATTTATTAAAATGAGATTCCAGGAATATTTTTCCTAATACAACATGTTTGGTGTTATTATATAGTTTCTGGAACAGGATGAAAAGGGGAGGATAAGTGGTGTAGCTTAAGCTCTAGAGGGTAAATGTGGGTCGTCTTTTGGGGCTTAGCTGCTGCTTAGGGTAGAGGGCAGAGGATAAATTAAAGGACCTCATGTGTTGCCCTACAATTCAGGAATTAGGCAGCAGTATACTAAGTACAGAACACACAAAGATGCTGAAAAATGAGATGTAAATCCCCTACAGGATAGTTCTGTTTGGGTCTACCAAAAAGTTCAAGGCAATTTGGTGATCCATATTGAATTGTTCAGTGGAAATTAGAAAGGTCTTAAACCTATTCCAAACCTCAGAGGTGGTGACCCTAAGGAAAACATATACTTGTTTAGCATCAGTCCTTGGAGTAATCCTGGGATGGTATATCATATAGAATAGGTCCTGAGAATAGCAGAAGCTGACATTCAACTGAAACATTTCCCAAGCCCCTCAAATATTCAAGATTCTGTATGAGGCACCATGGAGGACAGAGATAAATAAAATAGGAGTGACTCTATACAAGGAGTTCACAAACCCATAATGGGAGACTTTTAAGAAACACAATTATACAACTCCAAGTCCAGACTGAATAGAATAAGAGGGAAAATAATAATGGGAAATTACTTTCTATTAGAGGAAATAAGAATGTTTTATAGTGAGGACATGACATTTTCCTGGGTCTTTAATGTAAGATTTTGATAGACTGAAATGGTGAGGTCAAGGGAGGGCACTCTGGGTTGAGGAAATTAGGTTCGCAAAGGCACATGGTTGAGAACACAAAGGTCCCGTGTTAGCGGAGGAAAGGAGTCTGGTTTGACTGTAATGTAGGCAGTGAGAGTGGAAGTTAAAGGCAAATGAGCTTGGAAAGAGTCCGCAGTCAGACATGAAGGTTCTTGCAACTCATGCTTGGTAGTTCAGATTTTATTCTCCAGTTGGTCAGGGAAGCCACCAGATGTATCTGAGTATGAAACAAACACTGCTAGAGGACGGATGGTGAAAACACTCTTGTCTTTCTCTCTGGAAGTTTGATGTGCATGACTCTGAGAAAAAGGTATTTGGACCCCTGGTTCCAGTTCTATTTCAAGGAGAGAGCTAAGGCTTAGAGGTGTGGGAACTGCTGTCCACTCCCTAGTTCTCCATCCAGGCGGCTATGTGAGCCCATGAATTCTCGCTTCATTACAGAGGGACTGAAGCACCAAATGAACCATCATCTCCTAATGGGTCAGGCTGCATCTGGAGTCAGCCCATCAAACAAATTTATGAGCAGCTATAGTGAGGGCTTCTAGGCCTCCTGCCTTACACATTTGGACAACTAATCAGCATCAGTGGCAACCAGACGCCCAGGAGGCCAGCATGAAGATGGAGGTGGCAAGAGAAGAAAAGGCCCCAAGGGAGACATTCTGTAGAGTTTATGGTGAATTTTCTGTAAAATTAGCAGAGAAGGGAAGGAGAACATCTGATGTACTTCCATCCTTCAGTCCCCATTTGGGAGAAGCCACACACATTATGGGTAGAACCATGAAGTCTTTACTGGACTAGAGTGGCCCGAACATTCAGCTGGGATCAATTTTCTCCAAAATGGGAAAACAGGCCAGGTGCTGTTTATCATTCTTACTTCTCGGACTCCATTTCTTTCTCCAAAGACCCAAGGCGGCCAAAATACGAATGGATGACAAATGATCCCTTTCTCCAGGAACAATTCAGAGTTTGGCCACCACTGCCCATACAGAGATTGTTTCCCTGAGGCCTCAAGATAGGATGCAAATTCAGAAATGCAAAGCAGTCCCACCCTTTAAGGGAATGATCATCCAATCCTGCTAAAGTCCCACTCACTTTCAACTAATGGCTTTATATTTACGCACCTATTCTATGCCAGGGACCAAGCCAGATGTCATCTCATACCTTTTTGCACATAAAGAAAAAGATGTAATGAAGCCTTAGTCAAGCACAAAGGAACTAGGAAAAGATCTGGAGATCTCAATGAATCCCAAGCTGAGCTGAAAAAATAAAAAAATTGTCCAACTTGTTCAAATAAAATTCCAATTCTAGGATATATTGACAGAAAGTCATAAAGTAGACTGAAAACAATTTTACATACTAACAGACCTCACAGGAGTATTGGGATCTGTTTTAGCCTTTTTATTTTAATACAGAACATGGGCCTACTTCTAATTATGGAGTACAAGAGTCTAGACTTCTTTATTCTAAAGATGCAAAGAGTTAATAATTTAACTGGAAGAGGAAAACCAAGATGTGATAATGTTTTCCTACATGTGATGACATATTTTTCCAGCTACAGGATAGAGAGTAAGCAATGGAACCCAATATTTTCTAATGTTTTACTCCTTCTATAAAAATCTCTAGTCTAGCACTGCAGGACAACGCTATGTCACTATGGATTCCATCATGACTTCAATCCATATCAGAGTGCCTCATTCATGGAAGTGAAGTGAGGTTGCAGGTCTTGACCTTCTTCTCAAGGGGATACTTCACTGTGTTTCAGAATAATCCGAGGATCTTATAAAATGCATATTCCAGATACAACTCCAGAAGTTATACAGGATATGGCAAATTGGTAGCAGAGTCACCCAGGATTCTTGATTCCCAGTCCACTGCTCTTCCAGCCACATACTGCTGCCCAGACCTGGCCACCCTGCAGCTCTTTTCCCTGGGGTACATTCCAACTTCTCTTCTCTCCTTTCCCTTCTTATTTTTCTAAACAAGCCAGCTCCAAAAGTGAAATTGGCTCCTAGAAATCAAGCCAGGGAATAACCTATTTCTTGATGAGAAGTAATAATTACGGCCCTGGAAGGATGCAATCTGCATACATTATTGCAAGTTATGCCAACAGAATGTCAACATTTGTGTCAGGAGAAATCTCAAGCAGCAATTACTCCAGGTCCTGGCTGGCATTCTGAGACAGAGTTGGCGGTACTAATTGCAGAGGAGGTGAATTGGCAAATGGCGGATGGCGGGTTACACAGAGGGGAGACAGATGGGCAGCCACAACCGTGAAGGTCAGTGTGTGGTGGGGATAGAAATGAACTTGGGACTGGATGTGTCACAGGAATAGTGGTGATGGAGCTGTTCTCTACTAAGATGGCAGGGAGGCTAGTCATAGGCACATTTACTTTTTGGCTCCAGGTTTTTCCCTACTGTCAAGGGTCCACTTTCTCTTAGACACTGAGGGCATCTAAAACTAATTTCTCCTTTGTAGGGAATGAGGGCAAAGTGATACATTCCATCAGTGTATCTATTCACGCAGCCATCTGTTTATTGAACACCTACACACACCTGCCACTGTGTCAGGAGCTGGAGATTCAGAACGGAAATAGGTTCAGTCTTCACTCACAGTCCAGTGAAGAGACAGACCCATAAACAAAACATTATAACACAATATGTTAAGTCTTAAAACAGATAAACTTATAAAATGCTCTGAGAGGGTTATGTCAAAGGGGAATTGGGGCCAGGGAGAAAGAGGGGGTACATTTTGTGAAGGCGTTAGAGTTTGAGCAGCAATTTAAAGAATGAAGGATTAGAAATTTACCAGTAGCAGAATTCTTAGCAGGGGGGGGGGGATTAGTTTACATGGTAAATAAAAATGCAAATTCCACCAGTTTTAATAAGCAATAAGAACTAAATGTGAGGATGGGCAGTGTGATGTAAAAATATAGAAATATGCATCCAGAGATGTGGCTTAAGTGGATGGAAAAAGGAGTTGAAGAGCTTACTTGTTCCCCTGCCGCTGCCACATGGAAAAGGTGGCTGGCATTTACTAAGTAACTACCATATGTTGGATATTTTACAGGCAATATCCTACTGAATAGCGACACAATCTTGTCTTAAGCCATTTTATAGTTGGAGAAACTGTTTGGAAGAAGTTAAAAATTTTGCCCCAAGTCACATGGCTGAAAAAGACACAAATGAAGAGCAATTTCTGGATTCCACAGCCCATGCTTTCCCCCACTATCCCACGTGGCCTAGACAAGCCACCTAAATGCCAAGACTCCTTTTCCCCATTTGCAAACAAAATGATTACATCAGTTTAAGGTTTTTCACATTTCTCTTAAAGTGCCACTAAACAGAGAATAAGTGAAAGCTACTCCTGGGGGCCTGGGGAGAAGTCAGGAAACAAAGTGGCCTGCCACAAACAGATGCTTCTTTGAAGTCTCATGTTTTATTTACATTAAAAATTCCTGAGAGGAGCAGCGGATTAAATCTCCACAATCAACTTGATGTACCCTGCATCTGTGGAATACCTGAATAGACAATGAATCATCCCAAATTGAGGAGGTGGACTTTGGGAGCAAAGATATATATATTTTTTTCCCTTTTTCTCTTCGTGTGAGTGTGTATGTGTATGCTTCTGTGTGTGATTTTGTCTGTATAGCTCTGCTTTTACCATTTGTCATAGGGTTCTGTCTGTCTGGTTTTTTGTTTGTTTGTTTTTTATTACGTTTTAAAAAAATAATTATTAAGAAAAAAAATTTTTTATTTTAATTATTTTATTTTATCTTCTTTCTTTCTTTTTTTTCTCCCTTTAATTCTGAGCTGTGTGAATGAAATGCTCTTGGTGCTCCAGCCCGGCGTCAGGGCTGTGCCTCTGAGGTGGGAGAGTCAAGTTCAGGACACTGGTCCACAAGAGATCTCCCAGCTCCATGTAATATCAAACAGCGAAAATCTCCCAGAGAACTCCATCTCAATGCCAAGACCCAGCTCCACACAATGACCAGTAAGCTACACTGCTGGACACCCTATGCCAAACAACTAGCAAGACAGGAACACAACCCCACCCATTAGCAGAAGGGCTGCCTAAAATCATAACCACAGACACCCAAAACACACCACCAGACATGGACCACACAAAAAAAGAAAAGATCCAGGCTTATCCACCAGAACACAGGCACTAGTCCCCTCCGCCTACACAACCCACTGAACCAACCTTAGCCACTGGGGACAGACACCAAAAACAACGGAAACTACAAACCTGCAGCCTGCGAATATGAGACCCCAAACACAATAAGTTAAGCAAAATGAGAAGACAAAAAAACACACAGGAGATGAAGGAGCAAGGAAAAAACCCACCAGACCAAACAAATGAAGAGGAAATAGGCAGTCTACCTGAAAAAGAATTCAGAATAATGATAGTAAAGATGATCCAAAATCTAGGAAATATAATAGAGAAAATACAAGAAATGTTTAACAAGGACCTAGAAGAACTAAAAAGCAAACAAACGGTGATGAACACCACAATAAATGAAATTAAAAATTCTCTAGAAGGGACCAAACAGAGCAGAATAAAGAAAAAAGAATGAAAAGAATCGAGGACAGTCTCAGAGACCTCTGGGACAACATTAAATGCACCAACATTGGAATTATAGGGGTCCCAGAAAAAGAAGAGAAAAAGAAGGGGACTGAGAAAATATTTGAAGAGATTATAGTTGAAAACTTCCCTAATATGGGAAAGGAAATAGTTAATCAAGTCCAGGAAGCACAGAGAGTCCCATACAGGATAAATCCAAGGAGAACATGCCAAGACACATATTAATCAAACTATCAAAAATTAAATACAAAGAACAAATATTAAAAGCAGCAAGGGAAGAACAACAAATAATACACAAGGGAATCCCCATAAGGTTAACAGCTGATCTTTCAGCAGAAACTCTGCAAGCTACAAGGGAGTGGCAGGGCGTATTTTAAGTGATGAAGGAGAAAAACTTAAAACCAAGATTACTCTACCCAGCAAGGAACTCATTCAGATTTGATGGAGAAATTAAAACCTTTACAGACAAGCAAAAGCTAAAAGAATTCAGCACCACCAAACCAGCTCTAAAACAAATGATAAAGGAACTTTTCTAGGCAGGAAACACAAGAGAAGGAAAAGACCTACCATAACAAACCCAAACCAATTAAGAAAATGGTAATAGGAACATACATAACAGTAATTACCTTAAATGTAAATGGATTAAATGCTCCAAACAAAAGACACAGACTGGCTGAAGGGATACAAAACCAAGACCTGTGTATACACTGCCAACAACAGACCCACTTCAGACCTAGGGACACATACAGACTGAAAGTGAGGGGATGGAAAAAGATATTCCATGCAAATGGAAATCAAAAGAAGACTGGAGTAGTAAGTCTCATATCAGACAAAATAGACTTCAAAATAAAGACAATTACAAGAGACAAAGAAGGACACTACATAATGATTAAGGGATCAATCCAAGAAGAAGATATAACAATTGTAAATATTTATGTACCCAACATAGGAGCACCTCAATACATAAGGCAAATACTAACAGCCTATAAAAGGGGAAATCGACAGTAACACAATCATAGTAGGGGACTTTAACACCCCACTTTCACCAATGGACAGATCATCCAAAATGAAAATAAATAAGGAAACACAAGCTTTAAATGATACATTAAACAAGATGGACTTAATTGATATTTACAGGACATTCCATCCAAAAACAACAGAATACACATTCTTCTCAAGTGCTCATGGAACATTCTCCAGGATAGATCATATCTTGGGTCACAAATCAAGCCTTGGTAAATTTAAGAAAATTGAAATCGTATCAAGTAACATTTCCAACCACAAGGCTATGAGACTAGATATAAACTACAGGAAAAAATCTGTAAAAAATACAAACACATGGAGGCTAAACAATACACTACTTAATAACCAAAAAATCACTGAGGAAATTAAAGAGAAATTAAAACTACCTAGAAACAAATGACAATGAAAACACTACAACCCAAAACCTATGGGATGCAGCAAAAGCAGCTCTACAAGGGAAGTTGATAGCAATACAATCCTACCTTAAGAAACAAGAAACATCTCAAATAAACAACCTAACCTTACACCTAAAGCAATTAGAGAAAGAAGAACAAAAAAACCCCAAGGTTAGCAGAAGGAAATAAATCATAAAGATCAGATCAGAAATAAATGAAAAAGAAATGAAGGAAATGATAGCAAAGATCAAAAAAACTAAAACCTGGTTCTTTGAGAAGATAAATAAAATTGATGAACCATTAGCCAGACTCATCAAGAAAAAAAGGGAGAAGATTCAAATGAATAGAATTAGAAATGAAAAAGGAGAAGTAACAACTGACACTGCAGAAATACAAAGGATCATGAGAGATTACTATAGGCAACTGTATGCCAAGGAAATGGACAACCTGGAAGAAATGGACAAATTCTTAGAAATGCACAACCTTCTGAGATTGAACCAGGAAGAAACAGAAAATAGGAACAGACCAATCACAAGCACTGAAATTGAAATTGTAATTAAAAATATTCCAGCAAACAAAAGCCCAGGACCAGATGGCTTCACAGGCGAATTCTATCAAACATTTAGAGAAGAGCTAACACCTAACCTTCTCAAACTCTTCCAAAATATAGCAGGAGGAACACTCGCAAACTCATTCTACGAGGCTACCATGACCCTGATACCAAAACCAGACAAAGATGTCACAAAGAAAGAAAACTAAAGGCCAATTATCACTGATGAACATAGATGCAAAAATCCCCAATAAAATACTAGCAAACAGAATCAACAGCACATTAAAAGGATCATACACCATGCAAGTGGGGTTTATCCCAGGAATGCAAGGATTCTTCAATATACACAAATCAGTCAATGTGATACACCATATTAACAAACTGAAGGAGAAAAACCATATGATCTCTCAATCGATACAGAGAAAGATTTCTACATAATTCAACACCCATTTATGATAAAAACCCTGCAGAAAGTAGGCAGAGAGGGAACTTTCCTCAACATAATAAAGGCCATATATGACAAACCCACAGCCAACATTGTCCTCAGTGGTGAAAAAATGAAACCATTTCCACTAAGATCAGGAACAAGACAAGGTTGCTCATTCTCACCACTATTATTCAACACAGTTTTGGAAGTTTCAGCCACAGCAACCAGAGAAGAAAAAGAAATAAAAGGAATCCAAATCAGAAAAGAAGAAGTAAAGCTGTCACTGTTTGCTGATAACATGAAACTATACATAGAGAATCCTAAAGATGCTCCCAGAAAACTACTAGAGCTAATCAATGAATTTGGTAAAGTAGCAGGATACAAAATTAATGCACAGAAATCTCTGGCATTCCTATACACTAATGATGAAAAATCTGAAAGTGAAATTAACAAAACACTCCCATTTACCTTTGCAACAAAAAGAATAAAATATCTAGGAATAAACCTATGTAAGGAGACAAAAGACCTGTCTGCAGAAAATTATAAGACACTGATGAAATAAATTAAAGATGATACAAATAGACAGAGAGATATACCAAGTTCTTGGATTGGAAGAATCAACATTGTGAAAATGACTCTACTACCCAAAGCAATCTACAGATTCAATGCAATCCCTATCAAACTACCACTGGCATTTTTCACAGAACTAGAACAAAAAATTTCACAATTTGTATGGAAACACAAAAGACCAGGAATAGCCAAAGCAACATTGAGAAAGAAAAACGGAGCTGGAGGAATCAGGCTCCCTGACTTCAGACTATACTACAAAGCTACAGTAATCAAGACAGTATGGTACTGGCACAAAAACAGAAATATAGATCAGTGGAACAGGATAGAAAGCCCAGAGTTAAACCCACGCACACATGGTCACCTTATCTTTGATGAAGGAGGCAGGAATATACAGTGGAGAAAAGACAGCCTCTTCTAAAGTGGTGCTGGGAAAACTGGACAACTACATGTAAAAGAATGAAATTAGAACACTCCCTAACACCATACACAAAAATAAACTCAAAATGGATTAAAGACCTAAATGTAAGGCCAGACACTATCAAACTCTTAGAGGAAAACATAGGCAGAACGCTCTATGGCATAAATCAGAGCAAGATCCTTTTTGACCCACCTCCTAGAGAAATGGAAATAAAAACAAAAATAAACAAATGGGACCTAGTGAAACTTCAAAGCTTTTGCACAGGAAAGGAAACCATAAGATGAAAAGACAACCCTCAGAATGGGAGAAAATATTTGCAAATGAAGCAACTGACAAAGGATTAATCTCCAAAATTTACAAGCAGCTCATGCAGTTCAATATTAAAAACACAAACAACCCAATCCAAAAATGGGCAGAAGACCTAAACAGACATTTCTCCAAAGAAGATATACAGATTGCCAAGAAACACATGAAAGAATGCTCAACATCATTAATCATTAGAGAAATGCAAATCAAAACTACAATGAGATATCATCTCACAGCAGTCAGAATGGCCATCATCAAAAAATCTAGAAACAATAAATGCTAGAGAGGGTGTGGAGAAAAGGGAACTCTCTTGCACTGTTGGTGGGAATGTAAACTAATACAGCCATTATGGAGAACAGTATGGAGGTTCCTTAAAAAACTAAAAGTAGAACTACCATACAACCCAACAATCCCACTACTGGGCATATACCCTGAGAAAACCATAATTCAAAAAGAGTCATGTACCAAAATGTTAATTGCAATAGCCAGGACATGGAAGTAACTGAAGTGTCCATCGACAGATGAATGGATAAAGAAGCTGTGGCACATATATACGATGGAATATTACTCAGCCATAAAAAGAAACAAAATTGAGTTATTTGTAGTGAGGTGGATGGACCTAGAGTCTGTCATACAGAGTGAAGTAAGTCAGAAAGAGGAAAACAAATACTGTATGCTAACACATATATATGGAATCTAAAAAAAAAAAAAAAAGGTCATGAAGAACCTAGGGGTAAGACAGGAATAAAGACACAGACCTACTAGAGAATGGACTTGAGGATATGGGGAGGTGGAAAGGTAAGCTGTGACTAAGTGAGAGAGTGGCATGGACATATATACGCTACCAAACGTAAAATAGATAGCTAGTAGGAAGCAGCCGCATAGCACAGGGAGATCAGTTCGGTGCTTTGTGACCACCTGGAGGGATGGGACAGGGAGGGTGGGAGGGAGACACAAGAGGGAGGGGATACGGGGATATATGTATCCATATAGCTGATTCACTTTGTTATACAGCAGAAACTAACACAACATTGTAAAGCAATTATACTCCAGTAAAGATGTTGAAAGAAAGAAAGAAAAAGAAAGAAAGGAAAGAAGGAAGGAAGGAAGGAAGGAAGGAAACTGAATAGTAGGACACAAGGGGATCCACAGGACTAACAATTATATCCTCAAGCCCAGTGGAAAGAATGAAGAAATGAGGCTTAATTAATGACCCATCAGTAAGTATTAGATGAGCAGAGAAGCCACCAGGACCACTGCAGCTTCCTGGCTGTGACATCCTCACAAGGGTCAGGGTGCAGCAGTGGCTGAACCGGGCAGTGGACACCTGTGATGTAGCATGCCTACTACCTTGGCTGACACTTCTTGATTGGTTTCTGTCACTTGGACTTGGGTACTTTTCTCCCCAGGACATGTGTTCAATTCCTTCAAAGGGAGCAGCAAGTGGTAAGGAAAGGCTTTATATTGATCAGTAGCTGCCTCAAGTGAGGTCAGGCTGTTGACTTAGAAAATTACTGTTTTTCTAGAGTCTGAATAAATCTAGTACCAGACCCAGGCCTTTCAGGTTTAGAGAATTTAATTTAGAGCAACTGATTTATCCATTGTGAACAGGTAGACTCTATAAAGTACTTTTTGGACAGGATTTACAACAGGTTTTTTCCCCACTAACATGGTTTAAAAAAAACAAAACACAGTTGCTGACAAACTCTCCGGATCTTTGCGGGAGCCATGTTCCATCAAACAGTGATTATGTCAAGAGATAAAGAATAGAAAATGGTGTCAAAGATAAAGAAAAGAGAGGGAGGGGCAGCTATCTCCAGCCACACACAAGAGGGAACATGATTTGGTTATGGAGGCAATTGGCTTTGATTACTCACATGTTTCCTTTGAATCACAGCCAGCACACCAATGAAACGAGAAGAAAAATTACAAGTCCAGGAAAAATTCAAGTTCCTTGTTGATTTCTTTCTTTTTATATTAGGCAGAGAATCAACATGAAAATATAGTTAGGATTGGGAAGATGGGGACAAGTGTGTGGACTGCAGGTAAAAGGTCATAGGGCCCTAAGGTAGGAAGAAGATTGAGAATGTTCCAGACAAAGTTTGAATGACTGGGGAGGGCCAAGTAATAAGAAAGATCATCAGGAGAGGCAGTCAGAAGACTTTCTCTGTGAAGGTCCAGATAGTAAATATCTTGGGTTTTGCAGGCCAAACAGCCTCTGTTGCATCTAGTCAACTCTGCCACTGTCACATGAAAGCAGCTACAGACATTACATAAATGAACAGGCATGTCTGTGTTTCAATAAAAATTTAGTTAACAATACAGGTGGCAGCCAGATTTGGCCCGTAGGCTATAGTTGGCCAATCCATGATCTGAAGTAAGTAATGATTCCATTTTTCCCTCTTACCAAGTACGCTATTCTGTCAGGTCTGGACAATCACCATATCCAATACAGTCAGCCCTCTGAATCCTCAGTCCTGCATCCACGGATTCAACCAACCGCGGATCTTCCATGCAGGACCCGTGGATAGAGGGCCAACTAGATATCGCTCCCTGGAAAAGATCCAACCGGGGAGTAGCACCATGAATTTAAGAGAGGAAGCAAATAATCATAACCATTCATTGAGCATTTATTATGTGCCACATATGGCACAGGCATTCTGCACATATTATTTCTAACATTCTAACATTCTAACAAGAGCAAGGAACATATTATTACCATTATTCACTGAAGTCCGGATGCCCTTGGCTGCCAGTAAACAAGAAACCTTGCCCTGCTTCTTTTTTTTTTTTTTTTTTTTTTGCGGTATGGGGGCCTCTCACTGCTGTGGCCTCTCCCACCGCGGAGCACAGGCTCCGGACGCGCAGGCTCAGCGGCCATGGCTCACGGGCCCAGCTGCTCCGCGGCATGTGGGATCTTCCCGGACCGGGGCACGAACCCGTGTGCCCTGCATCGGCAGGCGGACTCTCAACCACTGCGCCACCAGGGAAGCCCTGCCCTGCTTCTTAAGGTTAAGGTGGCCATGGTTAAGAATGGCCATGTGACTTGCTTTATCTAATAAGATGTGAGCACTTGTAATAAATGCCATTACTGAAGGAAACTTTTTAATCATAGTGACCAACTCTCCACAGCCAGCTGATGTGCATGTGCATAAGATGGAAGCAACCTGGACGGCTGAGCCAACAAGGGTGGATTCTGCATTGGAGGATTGTACGAAGTCTTCAGGGGACTTCAAGCAAGAAAAAATTAATTTTTGTTGCATTAAGCCATTGAGATTCTGGGTACTTTTTGTTGCTGTTACTGCAGCATAATTTAGCCTGACCTCATTGATGGGGAAAAACTGAGACTCAGCAGGGAATGAGTAACTCACCAAGGATATACAGCAAATAAGTGGCTGGTGTAGTATTCAACCTAGATTGTTCTGACTCTAAAGGTCTGGTTTCTTCTCTGCTGTGAAATATAAAATATAAAGAAATTTGTATTCTTCCAGAGAAAAGGAGCCACAGTTACCTTTTTCAAAATGTAATTTACACTTACTTTGAAGTAGAATCCTTGCCATGTTCTCTAGGGCCTTATATCATTTTTCCCTCGTGCATCTTTCCACCTTCCCTCACCTTGTCCCACTCTGTGCTTCTCTTGCTGTGCTCCAGCCACCCTGGCCTCATTTCAGTTCCTTGAACTTTCCAAAGCCTTCTTCTTAGGGACTTCACGTATATGGTTCCATAAATCTGGGTTGGTTTACCTCCAATCTTCTTTTAACCTTTAGAGTCAACTTAAGTATTCTTTCCTTGGAAACACCTTCTCTAAACACACTCAGTAGCTCCCTCTCCCATAGTCCATATTCTCTGTTACTGAACCCTCCTTCATTCCTTCTTAGTCTTTATTCCAACTTGGATTTGTATATGTGTTTGGTCACTTGCTTATTGTCTGTCTTGCCCAGGATGGTCAGAACTCTGCCAAATCCTTTTAGCCCTGTATACAAAACTTTGGCAGAATGCAAGAGGGAGGGGACATGGGGATATATGTATACGTAGAGCTGATTCACTTTGTCATACAGCAGAAACTAACACCCCATTGTAAAGCAATTATACTCCAATAAAGATGTTAAAAAAAAAAAAAAAACTTTGGCAGAGTATCCAGAAGCACAACAGGCCCTCATAACTATTTATTGTCTGAGTGAAGGTCAGTATCAAATTTAATATTTATTTCAGATATAGATAAATGGAAAGATGGATTCAGAGACCCAGCTTTTCCATTTGATAGCTATGTGATTCTGAACATGTAGGTTTACGTCAATTGTTCATGATCCTCTGGTGACAGAGAAAAAATAACTTCTCTAATGAGTAAGAGGGTATCGTGCACTGGCCCCTACCCCTGGAATCAGGTAATGGGGGTCTGCTTCCAAAAATCAAGCATGTTGGATATAGCCAGTGTTACTTTGAGGGGAATAAATAATTAAAGTATCACTTCTGTGATAAATAACACCAGATTTGTATTCATTCAACATCTATTAAAGGCATCACTAACCAGTTATTGATTTTTTTTAAAAGACCATACTAATTGAATAAAAAGTGAGACCAAACGAAGCAGCAAGCCTTAGTGGAAAGATATCCAGATGTGGAAGCAACTTTCGAGAGGTATGAACAGGGAAAAGATGAATCTGATGTATGTGTGTGTGTGCGCTTGTGTGCATGCACACGCATGTGTATTTAATCTACAAAAAGATGACATCTACCCATATCATAAACATTAAGCAATGGTGAAAGGACTAGGTAATTGGAGAAGTTCTTGAGAGAGGCAATATGGTATGACTGCTCATGGGTTTTGTAATTCCACATGCTTTGGGTGGAAAAGTCAACTGTAACACTTACTAGCTGTATGACACTGATTAAATTATTTAACTTCTCTGAGCCTTGTTTTCCTTATCTTTAAAATGGGAGTAATAACCACTACCTCATCTGGCTCTCATAACAATTAAAGATTACAGATGTAAGGTACGTGGCAACAATAGGACACTTGATACTGTTTGTCATTGTAATGTAAGACACCCATTATACAAGGGCAGCTAAATACCATGGTAGTGCGTAGCTTCAGACTAAGGATTTGCTGGGCCCTGGAAGAAGTCACTTTCTAGGTTCTTTGGAGGTCTGGCTGATGCTCATCTTAATCAGCAGTGCTTCCTCCCTCCTTGCATCTGAGGCGGTCCACTCTGATGAGGACATATGCTACTTCCAAGTCTCTGCTCCAGGTCTCCCGGGAAGCAGCAGCATGGCAGTGTGGGAGCCGGACAGCTTCCTCTGCATGGCCCTGGAAAAAGAGCTCTGTGTTCCTTCTGCCTGAGAGGTGTTATGTAAATAGGAAGCTTTAATTACTATAATTAGCTCAGCCTCTGGCTCCTTAACAAGAGCAGTCACACCTGACTCTCCAAGGCAACTGACTCTGAATCTGGCCATCTGAGCCCTTGGAGGAAAAAACATAAAAGTAGGAACGATGGAGGGAACTGGGTTGATCAGTGTTGCCAAGTGGTCAGGGAAGCAAACATCTGCCTCCAGCTGGGGGCAGCACAACAGGGTGGAAAGGCAAAGCCCACCACTCAGTCATTGTTGATAATTCCTCATGGCAGGGGACACCTGATGACTGATAAGACATCTGGATGACCGCAGCACAAGTTTCATGCTGCACGAGATGCCCAGAATCAAGTGGTTAAAAGCTTTGGGTTCAGACTTGCTCCCGATTTGCATATAAGCTCTGCCACTTACTAGCTGCGTGTCCTTGAGCACGTCATCACTTCTCTGAACATTTTTCCACTGCATGGGGATGATAAGAAGATTCAATGAGCAAATGGATGCAAAGGGCTGAGCACAGCACATGGTCTCTGGAAATGATGTTGTGCATCACTTTATTTAATCTTCACAGCAGCCCTCTCAGTGGGGACCATCATTCTTATTTTACAGGCTAGAAAACAGGCTCAGAGAAGGTTGTTAAGTTCCCTCGGCCACAGCTTGGGTAAGGTTCCAGTCTCCACTGGGCATGCCTCCAGGTGATGGGACTAGAGAGGACAAGGACTGAGAGTAATGACCACAACAGAAAACACTAATGCTAGTTATAACCACCATTTGGAGGTAGCCCTCTCTGTACCAACCTCTGTTATAGGTGCTATATATAACTGTATCATTTGATCTTCCCAACTACCCTATGAGGATTATAGCACTTAAATCAGTACCTCTCAAACTTCAATGTGCAAATGAATTACTGGATATTTTAAAATAGAGTGGGTCTGAGAAGGACCCCTGAGGTTCAAAATCTCTGCTAAGTTTTCAGGTGATTCTGATACTACTGGTCTGAGGACCACACTTTGAGTAACAAGGGCTTTAAGTGACTAACCCAAACTCACCCAATTGTCAACGAGCAGAGACAAGATGTGAACCTAGGTCTGACACCAGAGTCTATGTTTTTTTCTCTACCTTAATAATCGTGGTAGATTTTACAGAGGATGTGGCTCTGGAGAAGGCCCTTGAAAGATTGCCCAAGAAGATAGGTCCCCAGCCCCCAAGACTGCTTTAATGGATAGATAAGACTTACTTTTAATGAAGAGCATCCATCTACTTTCTAATCATGTACTCAGTTTCTTAAAAGCCATTGGTTTATGTCAGTGGGTGAACTGTCTCCTTTGCCACTTTCTTTACACATTTGCTTAGCAAGTCCTTTTACTTGCAGTGTAAAAAAAACTATAAACCTTTAGTTACCAGAGTGAAAATAAGGAACTTTTACCATACCCAATGCAGGCTTGCTTCAATGCTGATGTCGGATCCCCTGTCCTAGCTCAGGACTGTGGGTGAGATCTACAGGTCCAACCTAAAAGGCGGCATTTGATAGCTTATAATTTCAAGAGACTACTTTCTTAGTCAAAATCAGGGTGAACTTCGCACAAAGACTGAACCTCAGTCAGCCTTAAGCTCTTGTGCTTTTGTACCTTGCACACCTGCTGTGTCAGAACCAAGACAGTCTTTAAATAAGAGAATGTTAAACCAAGAATGGGCTTTAAAATATGCCATCTATAAGAGGTAAAATATGCGCTTTAAAATATGCCATCTATAAGAGGTAAAATATGCCATCTATAAGAGGTAAGCCCTAAAGCAAACACTAAGAAAATAAGAAAAAAATTAAGAAAAAATATTTTAAAAATTAAAATATTCACTAAGTACAAAAGAAAGCCATAAAACAGGCACAGAGGAACAGAAAAGCATGATAAGTAAAAGAAGTGGATTTAACCATGGCAGTGCCTTCATGGACTTATCTTGCAGTGATCAGGAAGAAAACTTTACCTTCTTTTGTTTTGATTTTTTGAGGAAAGTCTTATTATGCACGCTATCCCACTGGGATAGCAAACATAATACGTTCATCATTAATGAAATTTTATAAGAATAATCCTAAAGGTTAGTTGCACCCTCTAATATTCAATATGATCCTGAAAGATATTAGCCAATGCAATACTATGAGAAAAATAAGAGTCAAATGTTGGAAAAGACGAGACAAAATAATAACAGAGAGGCAAAGTGGCCTAAGTGGTAAACAGAATGGATGATGAAGCCACATTTATCAATAGATTTAAACCTTGGCTCTCCCACTTACTATCTGAGAAACCCTGGGCATGTTTCTTAACCTCTATGTCTCACCTGCTCCACCTATAAAATTAATATTTTGATGATGATAATAATAGGACCCACTCATAAGATTTGTGTGTATTAAATACCTATAAAATGCTTGAAACATATAAGTGCATGCATAAGCATTTGCTCTTACTCAGAAAATATGATTATCTTCACAATTCACATGAAAAATCCAAAGGATGCAATAACCTAATCACTAGAACTAATAACAAAGGACCCCAGCAAAATTTCCTGATACAACATGAACACGAAAGGACTGTGTTTCTTTATGCTTGCAATAATTAATGCAATCACAATGCAATAACAAAAAGGACAAAAGAAGAGACATTGACCTGTTCATACTGGAAAGATGCTGGAAGAATCTGATTCTGAGTAATCAGAGAATGAGTTAAACTAGGAAGTGAGGAGAGAAAAAGGGTGATGTTGCAGAGGTAGGTGTTCCCTGTTTATTCAGTAGAGACAGAAAAGGGAGTCCAGAGGGTCTGGACTGCATCTAACTTCTGAGGCTGTTTACCGGCAAGCCAAGCTCACATGGCCAGTGAGTGTGTCAATAACTGGAAACTGTCCTCGCCATCCCCAAGGCAGAAACCATAATAGGAAATGTGTATGTCTTACCTCGCTGCTTTCACTGTCCCCATAACCTCATCCTATCCATCCCCCCCACACCACACATCCTTCTTCTTACCCTGATTGTTTCCTTTTCTCCTTGGCCATCTGACAAACTCCTCCTTATCTTCCAAGATCGCAAATGACACCTCCTCCTCAAATCCTTCCCTGGCTCCCCCATGCAGAGTCCAAAATGCTCTGCCTTGCTCTATGCCATATTATATTTGTATTTGCCTGAAAGAGGAATTAGAGCCTGAAAAACCTGAACAGACATTTCTATTCACCAACTAATTGCTCGATTTATTCCCTGACTTTCCTTCTTCAGATTAAACCAGAGAGATCCAGAAAGCATCTCCTATTTCTCCCAGAGAAAGCATAAGTACTTGGCGTGAGGCCAATCTCTCAATACCCCAGACAAGAGAATTCTCCCCTGAATTCCTTCTGCAACCAACTCCCAGATGAGGATTTGCAGAATGTTCTTAGCTTCATGGGAACACAATGGGAAAAGTCTTCAGTGAGGAAATGATGTAAACACAGAAATAGAGACACAATATTGTCTTAAGTCCTGTTTCCCTAGGAATTTGGATTCAGAGCAGATGTTTGCAAAGTAATCTTCAGCTATGAGAACAGGAAAATGATGAACTATTCCTGCGCAACCCAAGGAAGACATGAAATGCCAAAGGATGGGCTCAGCTTATTCTCATGCTGCAGACGCTTGGGCCACGTTTAGCAAATCCAAAATAAAAACTGCTTTGGCTTCAATAGTGAGAGAGCTGAGAATGGTGCAAGATAATGATGCTTTCAGCACCAAAAACTGAAATCACCTTGCCCTTTGAGTTAAATGATTAATCTACAAAGATCTGGATCCCAATATTCAGCTGTTCAAAAAGTTTCTCTTCTCCCTTCATTCACTCATTCAAAAAATATCTCACAACCTTATAATGGCATGTAAGGAGATGGGGATACAACACTTGACCTCCTCACTTAGCTTACTTACAGCTTAGTAGGGTCAGAAACAAATGAAAGATCTAAAAAATAACTGGAATTACAAATATGATCAGTGTGATGAAAGAGAGGTACAGGGGGCAATAAGAGTGTACAATTAAGGGATTAGCCTAGTTCAGAGGTGGGGAGAGACTACAGAGGGACAGAATCCCTGGGAAATGATATTGAACCTGAGACTGCAGAATAAGAGGATTCATGCAGGTCAAGAGTGTGGTCAAGGACATTCTAGTCCATGAGTAGCATGTAGAAAATCTCTAAGGTAGGAGGTAGTATGGCAACTTCAAGAAATAAGAGAAAGTCAGCATAGTGATAACAGCAGGTACTCGGTGTAGTGGCACAACTGAGGTTGAGATTATACCCATCAAAGCCTTAGAGACCTTGTTAATGATTATGGACATTATCCTTAGAGCACATAAAGCAATTAAGCTGGAAAATGACATGGTCAGAATTGCATTTCAGAATTTCTTCTTAACAATGTCCTATTGCAATGCTCAACTAGGGATCCCCATTCCTACTGAAGCCCCAAAACTTTTCCTTTTCACACGTATATCTCAGCTTTATCACTTTCCATGGCACATTTTTTTCACTCCTCAACCCAATTCTTTAAATTATTCTATCTTATATTGTGTTATTTTTCAGTGTAATAGTTTTGCCTTTTTGTGAGATGTGAAATTTCCTTAAGAACAGGAACAACTGACTCTTTGAGTTAGAAAATACCTAGCAATCATTTAGCCCCAATACCCATGCAATTTAAAAATGACCTTGAAACATTTCTGAGAAGAGATGATGTTTTCTCTGCTTGAATACTTCTCAGTGATGGGACACTTCCTGCCTCTGACGTCTCTGACTAAAACACTCCTTTTATGGTTTTGCTTTGCCATATTAATATTACATGAGAACACTACCCCATAATGCTATCTTCAACCCTTCTCCCATTGGAAGATGAAGAGATCCACTTTTTTTATATTGGAGTATAGCTGATTAACAACATTGTATTAGTTTCAGATATACCACAAAGTGATTCATATACATGTATCTAATTCTTTTTCAAAGTCTTTTCCCATTAAGGATATAACAGAAAATTGAGCAGTTTCTCTTCGCTATACAGTAGGTCCTTGCTGCTTATCTAAATACAGCAGTGTGTATATCTATTTTAAATATAGCAGTGTGTACATGTCAGTCCCAAATTCCCAATCTATCCCTCCTCCCCACCTTTCCCACTGGTAAACATAAATTCATTCTCTTAAGTCTGTGAGTCTGTTTCTGTTTCATAAATAAAGTCATTTGTATCATTTCTTTTAGATTCCACATATAATAGATATCATATGATATCTGTCTTTCTCTGTCTGACTTACTTCACTTAGTATGGTAATCTCCAGGTCCATCCATGTTGCTGCAAATGGCATTATTTCATTCTTTTTAATGGCTCAGTAACACTCCATTGTATATATGCACCACAACTTTTTTTTTAATGTACTTATTTCATTTATTTTATTTTTGGCTGCATTGGGTCTTTGTTGCTGCGTGCAGGCCTTTTCCAGTTGTGACAAGCGGGTGCCACTCTTCACTGGGGTGCATGTGCCTCTCACTGCGGTGGCCTCTCCCGTTGCAGAGCATGGGCTCCAGGTATGTGGGCTTCAGTAGTTGTGGCTCACGGGCTCCAGAGCGCAGGCCCAGCAGTTGTGGCACATGGGCCTAGTTGCTCCACGGCATGTGGGATCCTCCCAGACTTGGGCTCAAACCCGTGTCCCCTGCATTGGCAGGCGGATTCCCAACCACTGCGTCACCAAGGAAGCCCCACATCTTCTTTATCCATTCATCTGTCAAAGGACATTTAGGTTGCTTCCATGTCTTGGCTATTGTAGACAGCACTGCAATGAATATTGGGGTGCAGGTATCCTTTTGAAGCATGTTTTTCTCCAAATATATGCCCAGGAGTGGGATTGCTGGATCATATGGTAGCTCTACTTTTAGTTTTTTTTTGGAACCTCCATACTGTTCTCCACAGTTGCTATACCAATTTACACTCCAACCAACAGTGTAGGGGGGTTCCCTTTTCTCCACACCTTTCCAGTATTTACTGTTCGCAGACTTTTTTGGGGGGAGGCATGCTACTCAGCATGCGAGATCTTAGTTCCCTGACCAGGGATTGAACCCGTGCCCTCTGCAATGGAAGCTTGGAGTCTTAATCATGGACCGCCAGTGAAGTCTCTGTAGACTTTTTGATGATGGCCATTCTGACTGATGTGGGATGATATCTCATTGTAGTTTTGATTTGCATTTCTCTAATAATTAGCAATACTGAGCATCATTTCATGTGTTTGTTGGCAATCTGTATATCTTCTTTGGAGAAATGTCTATTTAGGTCTTCTGCCCATTTTTTGATTGGGTTGTTCGTTTTTTTTGATATTGAACCCCATATTTTGTAAATTTTGGAGATTAATCCCTTGTTGGTCACATCGTTTGCAAATATTTTCTCCCATTCTGTGGGCTTTTTCATTTTGTTTATGGCTTCCTTTGTTGTGCAGAAACTTTTGAGTTTAATTAGGTTCCATTTGTTTATTTTTGCTTTTATTTCCATTACTTTAGGAGATGGATTGCAAAAGACATTGCTGCAATTTATATCAGAGTGTTCTGCCTATGTTTTCCTCTAAGAGTTTTATAGTATCCAGTCTTGCATTTAGGTCTTTAACTCATTTTGAGTTTATTTTTGTGTATGGTGTTAAAGAATGTTCTAATTTCATTCTTTTACATATAGCTATCCAATTTTCCCAGCACCATTTATTGAAGAGAGGCTGTCTTTTCTCCATTGTATAGTCTTGTCTCCTTTGCTGTAGATTAACTGACCACAGGTGCATGGTTTATTTCTGGGTTTTCTATCCTGTTCCACTGATCTCTATTTCTGTTTTTGTGCCAACACTATACTGCTTTGATGACTGTAGCTTTGTAATATAGTCTGAGGTCAGGGATCCTGATTCTTCCAGCTCCATTTTTCTTTCATAAGAATGCTTAGGGGTTTCCCTGGTGGCACAGTGGTTGAGAGTCCACCTGCCAATGCAGGGGACGCGGGTTCATGCCCCGGTCCGGGAGGATCCCACATGTCGCAGAGCGGCTGGGCCCGTGAGCCATGACCGCTGAGCCTGCACGTCTGGAGCCTGTACTCCGCAATGGGAGAGGCCACAGCAGTGAGAGGCCCGCGTACCGCAAAAAAAAAAAAAAAAAAAAAAAAAAAAAAGAATGCTTAGGCGATTCAAGGTCTTTTGTGTCTCCATACAAATTTTAAGATTGTTTGTTCTAGTCCTGTGAAAAATGCCATTGGTAATTTGATAGGGATTGCAAATTTATAGGGATTGCACTGAATCTGTAGATTGCCTTGGGCAGTATAGTCATTTTGACATTACTGATTCTTCCAATCCAAGAACATGTTATATCTTTCCTTCTGTGTCATCTTCGATTTCTTTCATCAGCATTTTTTTTTTTTTTTTTTGCTGTACGCGGGCCTCTCACTGTTGTGGCCTCTCCCGTTGTGGAGCACAGTCTCTGGATGCACAGGCTCAGCGGCCATGGCTCACGGGCCCAGCCGCTCTGTAGCATGTGGGATCTTCCAGGACTGGGGCACAAACCCGTGTCCCCTGCATCGGCAGGCGGACTCTCAACCACTGTGCTACCAGGGAAGCCCTCATCAGCATCTTACAGTTTTCTGAGTATGGGTCTTTTGCCTCCTTAGGGAGATTTATTCTTAGGTATTTTATTCTTTTTGTTGTGATGATAAATGGAATTGTTTCTTCAATTTCTCTTTCTGATCTTTTGTTGTTAGTGTATAGAAATACAACAGATTTCTGTGTATTAATTTTGTATCCTGCAACTTTATCAAATTCATTGATGAGCTCTAGTAGTCTGCAGGTGGCATCTTTAGGATTTTCTATGTATAGTATCATTCATCTGCAAACAGTGACGGTTTTACTTCTTCTTTTCCAATTTGGATTCCTTTCATTTCTTTTTATTCTCTGATTACTGTGGCTAGGACTTCCAAAACTATGTTGAATAAATATGGTGAGAGTGGACATCCTTGTCTTGTTCCTGATCTTAGAAGAAATGCTTTCAGCTTTCCACCATTTAGTAGCTGTAGGTTTGTCATATATGGCCTTTATTATGTTAAGGTAGGTTCCCTCTATGCCCACTTTCTGGAGAGTTTTATCGTAAATGGGTATTGAATTTTGTCTGCATCTATTGAGATGATCGTATGGTTTTTATTCTTCAATTCATTGATGTGGTGTATCACACTAATTGATTTGTGGATATTGAAAAATCCTTGCATCCCTGGGATAAATCCCACTTGATCATGGTGTATGATCCTTTTAATATATTGTTGGATTTGGTTTGCTAGCATTCTGTTGAGGATTTTTTTGTCTACGTTCAACAGTGATGTCGGCCTGTAACTTGCTTTTTGTGTGTGTGTGTGTGTGTGATCTTTGGTTTTGGTATCAGGGTGATCGTGGTAGCCTCACAGAATGAGTTTGGGAGTGTTCCTTCCTCTGCAATTGTTTGGAATAGTTTCAGAAAGATAGGTCTTAACTCTTCTCTAAATGTTCGACAGAATTAACCTGTGAAGCCATTGGTCCTGGACTTTTGTTTGTTGGGATTTTTAAAATCACAGTTTAAATTTCAGTACTTGTGATTGGTGTGTTCATGTTTTCTATTTCTTCCTGGTTCGGTCTTGGGGGATTGCACTTTTCTAAGAATTTGTCCATTTCTTCCAGGTTGTCCATTTTATTGGCATATACTTGCTTGTAGTAGTCTCTTATGATCCTTTGTATTTCTGTGGTGTCTGTAGTAACTTCTCCTTTTTCATTTCTAATTTTATTGATTTGAGCCCTCTCTCTCTTTTTCTTATTGAGTCTGGTTAAAGGTTTATCAATTTTGTTTATCTTTTCAAAGAACCAGCTTTTAGTTTCATTGATCTTTCTATTGTTTTCTTTGTTTCTATTTCATTTATTTCTGCTCTGATATTTATGATTTCTTTCCTTTCACCAACTTTGGTTTTGTTTGTTCTTCTTTCTCTAGTTGCTTTAGGTGTAAGGTTAGATTGTTTGAGTTTTTTCTTATTTCCTGAGGTAAGACTATATTGCTATAAACTTTCTCTTAGAACTGCTTTTGCTGCATCCCATAGGTTTTGGATCATCATGCTTTCATTTTCATTTGTTTCTGGATATTTTTTTATTTCTTATTTGATTTCTTCAGTGATTCATCGGTTATAGAGTAGCATATTGTTTAGCCTCCACGTGTTTGTGTTTTTTTACAGTCTTTTTCTAGTAGTTGATTTCTAATCTCGCAGCATTGCAGTCAGAAAAGATGCTTGATATGATTTCAATTTTCTTAAATTTGCCAAGGCTTGCTTTGTGGCCCAGCATGTGATCAGTCCTGGAGAATGTTTCATGTGCACTTGAGAAGAATGCTGCTTTTGGATAGGATGCTCTATAAATACCTATTAAGTCCATCTGGTCTAATGAGTCATTTTAGGCCTGTGTCTTTATTGATTTTCTGTCTGGATGATCTGTCCACTGATGAAAGTGGGGTGTTAGAGTCCCCCACTATTATTGTGTTACTGTCGATTTCTCCTTTTATGACTATTAGTATTTGCCTTATATATTGAGGTGCTCCTATGTTGGGTGCATATATATTTACAATTATTATATCTTGTTCTTGGAATGATCCCTCCATCATTATGCAGTGTGCTTCTTTGTTTCTTGTAACAATCTTTATCTTAAAGTCTATTTTGTCTGATATGAGTATGGGTATGCCAACTTTCTTTTGATTTCCATTCTCATGGAATACCTTTATCCATCGCCTCACTTTCAGTCTGTATGTGTCCCTAGATCTGAAGTGGGTCTCTTGTTGGCAGTGTACACACAGGTCTTGTTTTTGTATCCATTCAACCAGTTTATATCTTTTGGTTGGAGCATTTAATCCATTTATGTTTAAGGTAATTATTAATATGTATGTTCTTACTGCCATTTTGTTAATTGTTGTGGATTTGTGTTTTTAGATCTTTTTTCTTCCCTTCCTCTTTTGTTCACTTCTCTTATGATTTGATGACTAACTTTAGTGTTGTGTTTAGATTCTCTATTGTGTGTGTATCTACTGTAGCTTTTCGGTTTGCAGTTACCATGAGGTTTTGATAAAGCAGTCTATATATAAACAAGATTGTGTTAAGTTGCTGTTCTTTTAATTTCAAATGCATTTCCAATACCCTGCATTTGTGCTCTCCTCAAGATTGCTGGTTTTGATAACATACTTGTGTGTGGATACTTCCTACCTTTACTGTATGTTTACCTTTACAGGTGAGCTTTCCATTCATAATTTTCTTGTTTCTAGTTGTGGCCTTTTCTTTTCCACCTAGAGAAGTTCCTTTAGTGTTTGTTGCAAAGTTGGTCTGGTGATACTGAATTTTCTTAGCTTTTGCTTATCTATAAAGCTGTTGATTTCTCCATCAAATCTGAATGAGAGCCTTGCTGGGCAGAGTATTCTTGGTTATAGGTTCTTCCCTTTCAGCACTTTAAATATATCATGCCACTCCCTTCTGGCCTGCAGAGTTTCTGCTGAGAAATCAGCTGACAACCTTATGGGAATTCCCTTGTATGTTATTTGTTGCTTTTCCCTCGTTGCATTTAATATTTTTTCATTATCTTTAACTTTTGTCAACTTGATTACTATGTGTCTTGCATGTTCCTCCTTGGGCTTTTCCTGCCTGGGATTCTGAGCTTCCTGAACTTGGGTGACTATTTCCTTTCCCATGTTAGGAAAGTTTTCAGCAATTATCTCTTCAAATATTTTCTCAGGCCCTTTCTTTCTCTCTTCTCCTTCTGGTACCCCTATAATGCTAATGTTGGTGTGGTTAATGTTGTCCCAGAGGTCTCTTAGACTGTCCTCATTTCTCTTCATTCTTGTTTCTTTACTTTGTTCTGCAGCAGTGATTTCCACCATTCTGTCTTCCAGCTCACTTATCCGTTCTTCTGCCTCAGTTATTCTGCTAGTGATTCCTTCTCCTGCATTTTTCATTTCAGTTACTGTATTGTTCATCTCTGTTCTTTAGTCCTTTTAGTTCTTGTCAAATATTTCTTGTTACCTTCTTGATCTTTTTCTGAGGTCTCGGATATCTTTACTACCATTACTCCGAATTCTTTTTCGAGTAGATGGCCTATCTCCACTTCACTTAGTTGTTCTTCTGGGGTTTTATCTTATTCCTTCATCTAGGACATATCCCTCTGCCATCTAATTTTTCTTTCTGTGACTGCAGTTTCTTTTCTGCAGGCTGCAGGGTTGTAGTCATTCTTGTTTCTGCTGTCTGCCCCCTGGATGAGGCTTGTGCAGGCTTCCTGGTGGGAAGGACTGGTTCCTGTGCACTGGTAGGTAGAGCTGGGTCTTGTCCCTCTGGTGGGCAGGGCTGTATCAAGGGGTGTGTATAGCAGCCAACTGTGTGCTCAGGAAGACTTTAAGGAGCCTGTCAGCTGATGGGTGGGACTGTGTTCCTGCCCTGTTGGTTGTCTGGCCTGAGGCATCCCAGCACTGGAGCCTACAGGCTGTTGGGTGGGGCCAGATCTTGGAGAGAAAATGGCAGCCTCCAGGAGGGCTCAAGCCAATGAGTAGTCCCCAGGACTACCACCGTCAGTATCTTTGTCCCTGCAGTGAGCAACAGCACCCCGCCGCCTCCACAGGAGTCCCTCCAGTACTAGCAGGTAGGTCTGGCCCAGTCTTTTATGAGTTCACTGCTTTTTTCCCTAGGTCCTGGTGCTCACTAGACCTTGTGTATGCCCTCCAAGAGTGGTGTTTCTGCTTCCCCCCATCCTATGGAATTCCTGTGATCAAACCCACCTGACCTTCAAAGCCAGAGTCTCTGGGGGCTCCTCCTCCCAGGCTGAGGAGCCTAACAAAGGGCTTATAACTTTCACTCCTGTGGGAGAACGTCTGTGGTATAATTATTTTCCAGTTTTTGGGTCACCCACCTGGGGAGTATGGGATTTGATTTTATCATGATTGCACCCCTCCTACTGTCTTGTTATGGCTTCTTCTTTGTCTTCGGATATAGGGTATCTTTTTTTGTAGTTTCCAACATTTTTTTGTTAATGGCTGTTCAGCAGTTAGTTGTGATTTTAGTGTTTTCGTAAGAAGAGGTGAGCTCGCATCCTCCTACTCTGCCATCTTGTCTCTGTCTCTAAAGATATCCACTTTTAACCCACTCTAATCACGTCTCCATACTGCCAGTAGTATAGCATTTCCTATACTCGGTTCTGATAAACCTCTTTGTGATGGATGTGTATTATGCCAACTTAACTGGCACTACATTTCCCAGAATTCCCTTTACTGGATACTTCAGGATGAACATGGACCAGAAGACATATCTTGCACGATTTGGGAGGCAGAATTTAAGATGTATCCATATTCTTTTTATATTTGCAAGATCATTATAGGGTCCAAGATGCTCTTGCAACTTTTGATAGTTAATTTTATGTGTCAACTTGACTGGGCCACAGAGCACCCAGACATTTGGTCAAACATTATTCTGGGTGTTTCTGGATCAGTAGACTGAGTAAAGCAGATTGCCCTCCTTAATGTGGGTTAGCCTTATCCAGTCAGTTGAAGGCCTGAACAGAACAAAAAGGCTGACCCTCCTGTGAGTAAGAGGGAAATCCTCCTGCCTGATAGCCTTAAGCTGGGACATTGGGCTCTTCCTGCTTGCAGGCTCAAACTGAAACATCAGTTCTTCTTGGGTGTTGAGCCTGCTGGCATTCAGACTGGAACTATATCATTGCATCTCCTGGGTCTCCAGCTTGCTAACTGTAGATCTTGGAACTGTCAGCCTCCATAATCCCATGACTCAATTTCTTATTTTATGTGTATATATACACAAGTATGGTTCTGTTCATATACTCCTAATGGTTCTGTTTCTCTGGAGAACCCTAATACACAGCCCATTCATGTTGTGCTTGTCACCTCACCCGGTTAGTGTAGGGTCACAGACAGGCCCACAAGCTCCTCCTGCTTTCATGAATTTCCTTCTCCAGCCTCTCCCATTCCTGGGACAGGTCTGTGTTACCTGGGACAAAGAATGTCATCCTCTCCCATCAGAGATGGAGACTAGGGGCTGTGAGAGGCTAACATGGTTTCCACCCTCTCCACCAGGAGCATCACTCATTCTCACAGGTTTCAGTTTGTCCTTGCCTCTTCTATTTTATGTTCATCTTTAATTCCCAGCTGCCTGCCCTGTTAACTTCAGGCTCCAACAGCAGACACAAAAGGAAGAGCTTCACACAAACTGTTTAACCAGCTCCTAAGACTGCATAAGGTCCCATCCCTATAAGAAATATTCTGCTTCTCTGATCAAATCTTGACTGATATTTTATCTTAATGCATAAAGGCCAATATCCTGAATGTGGTCTAAAGAAGGACCTGCATGTGATGACCCCCATACCCTTCCTGCTTCATTTAATACTTCTCTTCAGCCATAATGGCCTTCTATTTTTCTGTTCCTTAAGTATATATGCCTCAACGGCCTCTGTGTTTCTACCCATGCTGTTCCTTCTGCCTAAAATATTCTCTCTTTTGTCTCCTTCTGCACCCTTCAGGTCTTAGCATAAACATCACTTCCCAGAGCAATCTTCAAAGAATCTATAGAATTAGGGGATTATCTCCTTATAACACCCTATAACATACCACCTTACCACTGTAATTACTTATGTAAACATATATAATTTTATTTTTTTATATCTTATAATAAGAAAAAGTTTTTTCATGTATCCCCAAGTGTCAAAAAAATGTTTTCAAACAGTTATAATTGGTATGTTTCATATAAGCACTAAACACACTTGAATAATATGTCAATCAACTTTATACATACTCTGCTTTGTAATAATCCTACCAAAAACAATATCAAATACATCACTTAAGAGTAGGTACGTTAATATATTTTTTCCCAACTAGATATCTGACAGATGCTTCTGTTTAAGGGTTCTTCCCTAGATAAACAGGAACATGCCACAGTTCACCATAAAAAAAAAGTTGGGAGGGAATTTGCACTCCACAAGGGGCAGGGTGCTGAGAGATAAGGGTTTTGTTCCACGCTCACCAACTAGCCCATTTGGAAAGAAAATGCTCCCAGCGGAACGGGAAGTACAGCTAAGATAAGTCTCACAAGCTGTTTAATTCCCACCTTCGCATCTTCAAATCCTTCAGGTATTACCTTTTAAAAGATCCAAACACACTTCCGAAATGACAGGATGGGTAAAAGAGAAAGATCCATTATGCAACACTTCCAAACAAACTACATGGAACAGGATCCATGAAGATGGAATCACACCCAGGCAGGAGTCCCCGCATAAGGGGATGGCTTCCCAGCTGAGCCAGAAAACCTTCTCCATAAGGTTAGGCCTCTAAGTGAAGATTCGCGGGCTGTGGTTCTGACTGGCTAACTGGGTGATCTCAGGCAAATCACTGAAGCTATCAAAACCTCTGTGTCCTTGTTATTTTTAATGCAAGACAACATCTATTTCATAGGGCAGACCTTAAGTGGGAATGTGCAGTAAGCCCAGGTGCTGGTCCAAATCACTTAGTCGCCAGTACACTACAGACAGCGTTCCTGCTGCAGACCGAGCAGTTAAAGGGCAACCCAAACCCCACTCCACACCAGCTGAAATGCCAGTGGTCCCTATTACATGGCCAGTGGCCCATCACCAACGAGCAGAAAGAGTGGTTACTAGCATGGGAAATCAGGATCAAAAATACTCTTTGGACAATCAAAAAAGCTTCAGAAAAAGATTCCTAATAGGATCCTTTTCTACCGCAAGACACAGTTTTCACTTGATAAAATTCTTACATTTCCTATCACATCGTAGAACTGTGGACTTTCGGCCAACTTCTCCTGTTGGGACCATCCTTCCTGCCCCGACACTGCCTGCTGCTGTCCGGCCACAACCCACCGGGCACGGCTGCCTTTAGTATTTAACTCCTCTGTCCAGAGCCAGGACGGAGAAGGAAGTCCGAGCAACCAGAGCCAGAGGGGTCCGGCATCCGCGTCCTGCCCAGTACCCTGGCCAACGACACAGAGCCGTCCCCTCCTGGCCCCCTGGGCGCCCCGCGCAGTGTCCCTGGTGCAGCCGGCCCCACAGGAGGGCCTGGGTCCACGGCCTCGCGGACCAGCCCGGACCCGGCCAAGGCCTCCCAGGAGCTGGGACTAGAGACCCGGGGGCGGGAGGCAGCGGCCTAACGGACTGACTCCACCCCCAGTCGGGAAGGGCCGCACCCGCAGGAGACCCACATCTGACGGCTGCCCCCATCACGTCTAGCTGTGACCTGCCTGAGACGTGCACACTCACCGTCCGGCGGCCGTCTTGTCACGGAAATGCCTGAGGGGCGGCAGAGGGCCGGGCATCGGGTCTGAGGCACGAGGGCGCTGGGCGCTCGGGCCTAGCGGGCTCTGTCTTGGCTCCGGAGCACAGCTTTACGGGGGTCGGCGGCACCTGAGGTCCAGGTTACGTCTGGCATGGGGGTTTACGTCAGAGCGGAGGAATGACGGGAGGGCTTACCACACGGGTGTTTACGACTGGAGGAGTTTACGACTGGACGCCTGGGTTACGTCTGAAGGGTTTACCTTTGGCGGGGGTGGGGGGGTGGGGAGGGGGGGTATGACTGCGGTGTTTACGACTTGCCCCGTGTTTACGACAGGCGTGTTTGTTTACGTCTGGTCTCCAGGTTTACATCCGGGGGCGGGGTTTGCCTGGGAGGGTTTATGCCTGAGTGGTTTGGAGTTGGTTACTGCTGGTCCCCGTGATTAGCTGTGGGCCTAGGTTTACCTGTGAGCCTGGGCTGACTTCTAGTCGTGGGGTTACATCTAGGCCCAGGGCCTATCTGGGGTGTTTACATCAGGCCTGAGTTTACGTCCGGACCCCCTGGGTTTTGCACTGCCACCAGGGGCCGCTTGTAGGTCATCCAATTCTGTTGGGCTAGAGGGACTCACGCTCCTGGGTCCCTCGGCATTGTATAGATTTACACACTTTAAAAGCTCTGCCTGAGGATCCAGCTTCCAACCTGAATCTTTCTGCGGACTGAGATCCCCTTTTGAGGTGCTGACGGGACTTTGCACACCCTCAATCACTGGGCGCCATCGGAGGTGAAGTATACTGCTTACACAATCACAAAGCTTTTTTTTTTTTTTTTTAACATCTTTATTGGGATATAATTGCTTTACAATGGTGTGTTAGTTTCTGCTTTATAACAAAGTGAATCAGTTATACATATACATATGTTCCCGTATCTCTTGCCTCTTGCATATCCCTCCCTCCCACCCTACCTATCCCACCCCTCCAGGCGGTCACAAAGCACCGAGCTGATATCCCTGTGCTACGCGGCTGCTTCCCACTAGCTATCTACCTTACGTTTGGTAGTGTATATATGTCCATGCCTCTCTCTTGCTTTGTCACAGCTCACCCTTCCCCCTCCCCATATCCTCAAAATCACAAAGCTTTGAGAGACACCCAAGGGCCAGGGCAGGGTGGAGCAACAGGGTTCATCTCCTGCATCTACTCCTTCCAGACTGGGAGAAGAGCTGTTTCACCTAATGCATAGAAACCAACACAGCAAGTCCAGCAAAGTGAAGGAGGAACAGAGCTGCACTGATATCTTGGATGCCCTGGGAATAAGACCCTGACCAAAGTGGGTGTAACTGCTTGTTCTTGCTTGCACTTCTGGGCCCACGAGCACATCTTGACTTCAGAATCTTGTAACAGCTTATATTTAACATTTTTGTGTATAATGCAGGTGCTGAGCTCCTTGGGTCCAAGATGCTTCCAGTGACATCTGATGGATTCATCTTTGTGCAAGGTGAGGCCTGCCCCCACTGAGAACTGCTTCCTTCCAAGCTCAGTATCTTGAGCTTTTCATTGAGGAGTTTGAAGCTGGTTAAATGAGATGTAAATGAAAGGATAAAGCTCTGGAGTAGCCAGATGGAAGGGATGCATAGGACAAAATGTGGGGAAGGGACTCGGTGCTTCTGTGCTCTCCAGGTGCACCACTCTCCCCAAATCTCCACATGCTCACCGTCCTGGAGGCAGTCCAAACCCCCTCTTTTTGGGGGACTTCATTACAAAAGGAAGATTGATTAAGTCATTGGCCATTGGTGATTGATTCAACCACCAGCCCTTCTCTAAACGTATATAATTTTACATATATATCTTCCTAAACAGTCATGTCTATTCTTTCTTACCGCAGCTCTTCACATCCCCCTAAACACTCAGTACCCAGCACTGGTGGAACAACTGTGGATGGCTAGCGCATTCATTGTTAGTCTTCTCCTTTGCTGGATAAGCTAAAAATACACCCTACAACTGTTCATAGTGAATTTTATTTATCATTTTTCTTCCATCGTGAACACATCATGGACTTACTGTTTACATTTTGTTGTTAACAATTTCATGATGAGAGTTGAACATTTTGTTTGCCAATTAACTTGGTCTTCCAATCAGTCCAATTTCTGAACTTCTGACCAGAAAAAAAAATTGTTGATTTACTCAACCTTGAACTCACAAGTTCATTGACCACTCTCCCCAGTACATCCTACCTAACCTTGAATAGTAGCTGTGTTGACTTCATCAGGAATGTTATGAGAATAATATTACTGCATTGCCTGTTTTTCTAGAGATTCAAAAATGTATTTTATGGAGGAACATGCAAGAAATATGACTGTGGCTCCATTAGCAGCCATTTTAATAGTTTATGATTATTTATAACAATTATATTTTCTCTATTTTATTTTTTAATTATGATCATCAGTAGAATGCCCAGATTCCATATAGTTTAAGTTATTTATTTTTTTTAACTTTGAGAGTGCTACTGGGAAGAGTAGAATTCAGTAGACAGTCAATGATTTCAGATATTTAGAAAGAAGAAAGAATTGTATAACCTTTTCAGCACGTCTTCAACTTCCTGTTTTTCCCTCACCTCGATTTCTTATACTCATGTTTCAAGGGATTTCTTTAAAAAAATAAAAAGCAATTGCTTTCTAAACGTTAACCATTGGGGAATTTGAAAACCCTTCCAGATGGGAAATATATATGAAAAATCTCATCTCAGTGAAAAATAAATCCCTCAAATAGAGGCATGTAATGAAACACCTAATTCACTCCAGCTATACTGGTCATATTGCTGCAGTATTATAATGCCACATGACTCTTTTAGCACCATGGACAACAGCTGGCCTTCCATCAGGAACGTCTGAAAATGAATGCAGTACTATCATTTTCCTGTAGAAATTTGGCTAGTATTTGAAGTCCACTGCATGGCATACTCTTCATATTCATGCTTAACAATTAGTGATTTTTAATAAGGTGTTTTAAAAGTATTTTATTGTGTTTATTCTCCAGGTATCTAGATTGCTATCAAACACTGAAAAACTCCTTCAAGAGTCATCCAATTGCAGCAGCAAAAATCATTTTCCCAGTCTTTTTCGTGACCTCTCTGAAAATTTGCCACTAACAATTACGTCCCTTATAGCAGAATTTTTTTCCCTTTAGCTTTTTTCTCCCACAGCCATAATATACATTGTTAATCTGCACTCCTTCATTTCACCCCAACCCCCTCCTCATCTTTTTTCATTCCTTTACTTATTTTAACCTCTTAAATGCATTGCCTTCCCCAAAGCATGTTACTTTCATTGTTTTTCTCCTTCTAAGTACTCTTTTTTTTTGGAAATCTCTTCCAGTTTCATGGTTTCCATCATCACCTCTGTACTGATGACTCTGAAATCTCCTTCTCTACCTTCGGCCATCCTTCTAAGCACCATTGTTACATTTCCAACAAGCTGCTGGATCCCTTCCAGCTGGGTGTGGCTGATACTGCAAGTATGTCTAAACTGAAGCCTATTATAGTCACTTAAAAACCTGCACCTCTTTCTCTGTTTCCCACTTATTTATTTGTGCTCTCCTCCTTTGATTAAACTCATTTTAGTGGCTAAAAGTTATTTTTTACTTTCTTCTCTCACATCCAAACAAATGTTAAGTCTTTTTCATGTGACTCCATAATAAGACTGTCCATGCTAACCAAAACAGTTCATTAGTGACCTAGATTTCATTTCCCATAGGGAAAAGCACATATGCTTTACCATACTGTTATTGTTCACTGGGGGTTGTGTCTAGCTCCAAGGTCAGGGAGCATCTCTGTCTCGCAGAACTGCTATATGCCCATCTTAGTGTTTCTACCCTATTTCGGAGCTCAGTTCCTTTTGCCTTTTCTCTTTCAGTAAATCAGTGTAGTAGAAGGAACTTAAGACGAGAACCCCCAATGTGAGTTCTAACCTCTTACACTGACTACGACTGTGTGAATTCTGTTGGCATCAAAATTGTCCCAGATATAGAAGTGGAGATGGGAATAAAAATACCATAGAATTGTCATAACAATGAAATGAATGGGCACAGCAAACTGATTAACCAAACGCCTAGTACATAGTAGGGCTTCCACGAATATTCCTTTCCTTCCCTTTCCCATTCCAACATGGATCTCTGTTTCCAGTCTTTGTATTCTAATCCATATTAAGCAGTATTGCCAAACTGATCTTTTCGTACTGCTCTTCCAGTAGTTCTATTTTGGTCTCACTGACTGCTGAATAACATTCAAATTCCTTAACTTCATTATCAGTCGACTAGCCCCAGTCTGCACTTCCAACCTAATGTCCTTTTCTATCTGGTTGAAACTCTTAGAAATACTAGCCTAAACTTTGCATTTCCTAACATCAAGCCTTATTCATGCTGCTTTTGTCTGTTTGTTTTCTTAAAACCAGGGATGCCCTTCACATCTCCAAATCCGTGTTTTAAGTCCCAGGGCAAAAACTACCTCCTTCATTATTATATCCAGGATCCTTTTGCTAAATAAGATCTCTTTTTATTCAAAATTTCCATAGTGATTCAAGTAAGCTTTTCACATGGCATTGAATCTGTTTTACTTTCTTGACTTCATATTTATGGTCAGTATTCATATTCCCAACTGGACTGTATGTTCTTGAAGAACAGGAAGAATGTGATCATCATTTCTGTATTACACACTCTACGTAACATGACACCTTTGCATTGTAAGCATTCAGTAAATACTTGATATAACATGAATATTCTGTCAATTCTCTTCATATTTATTTATACCATCTCATTAGAGAGAACTCTTGTAATCAAGAAAGGGCCCCAAAGATGAAGAAGCATTTGAGGTAAAATATCAGTAATCCTACAGACCCATACTTGTTATAAGGAGGTCTAATAGCTTGAGGAATGGACCCTGAACTGCTGCCCTTCTCAGGTCAGGATGATTCTGGCTCAGATTGGTCATATATATACAAAAACCCTCCCTCTGCTCCTTCCTTTCCCAGCTAATTGAATAAACTTTTTCCATTAAATAGACATGTTCCCCAACCTTAGAGCCAGATACAACCCTGGTGAACAAAACAGTGTGGTAAAGGGGAAGCATGCGTGCTTTCTCCTATGGGGAACAAAATCTAGGTAAGAGATGAATTGCTTTGGTTAGCATGAACAATCTTATTTTTTTTTTATTGGGGTATAGTTGCTTTACAATGTTGTGTTAGTTTCTGCTGTACAATGAAGTGAATCAGCTATATGTATACATGTATCCCCTCTTTTTTGGATTTCCTTCCCATTTAGGTCACCGCAGAGCACTGAGTAGAGTTCCCTGTGCTATACAGTAGGTTCTCATTAGTTATCTATTTTATACAGAGTAGTATATATATATCAATCCCAGTCTCCCAATTCATCCCACCCCCCACCTTGGTGTCTATATGTTTGTCCTCTACATCTGCATCTCTATTTCTGCTTTGCAAATAGGTTCATCTGCAGCATTTTTCTAGATTCCACATATATGCGTTAATATAAGATATTTGTTATTCACTTTCTGTCTTACTTCACTCTGTACAACAGTCTCTAGGTCCATCCACGTCTCTACAAATGACCCAATTATGTTCCTTTTTATGACTGAGTAATATTCCATTGTATATATGTACCACACCTTCATTATCCATTCGTCTGTTGATGGACATTGAGGTTGCTTCCATGTTCTGGCTATTGTAAATAGTGCTGCAGTGAACGTTGGGGTGTATTGCTTTTATTTTTGAAATGCCATTGGATACAATAGAATAAAAAGTTATTATCCCAGCTCTCCTTAGAATTTTGCCTTCTCCACTCCCATCTTTTTGTCTTCAGGAGCATGCTAGTATTTTGTCTCGAGGAAGATTAAATTGGAAAAGGGGCCTCGAAAAGTTTAATTTAAGAAATCATGGTAAAAGAATGTCTCTTGAGACAAACTTGGACTAGGACCCAGTCTGGTTCTACAGAGTGGGAGACAAATAAAACCAGTAAAATCCCCTAGGATTTTGTTCAATCTGTATCTTTCAAGTACAGTCAGCCCTCTGTATCCACAGGTTCTCTATCCGTGGGTTACACATCTGTAAATTCAGTTAGTGCTTGGTTGACTCCGCGGATGCAGAACCTGCGGATGTGGAGGTCAGATTTACTAAGCCATTTTATATAAGGGACTGGGGCATCCACAAGTTTTGGTATCCATTGAGGTCCCGGGACCAGTCCTCTGTGATTTCCAAAGGTCCACAGCCACAGGGATGAGGGTCCTAGTTGCTATATTATCAGAAGGTATTAATAAAGGTAGATGTAACCATCAAGTAAGTGCAGGGCAGTCTTCGCAGTTGGAGGAGGAAGAAGAGAAGGAGAAAATTACCTCATCCTTGGGATAAAGGTTTAACCAACATTTTTTCCTTTCCTGCTTAGGTGCAGGAAATAAGACTGAGAGGCAGGGCCTATGGAACAGTGACTGAGAGCATGAGACATCCAGAAGCAGATAAGAAGTTCTGAAATACTTTGTTGAGATATTCTCAGCTGTATATTCCATGGTACTTAAAGGTCTCTGGACAGGTCTTTTCTTTTTCTTTGTGCTGCCTTATTTTGGTCGAGGAATACCTTCAGTTTAGGAGATGCATTTACTTAGGATGGGCGGAGACAATGCAGCTTTGTTTAGAGGACACAGGGAGCTGTATGCTGGGCTTATTGTGGGCCACAGATGGGGAGCACCTTGCCTTTAGGCTCCTTCTAGATGGCCCAGAACTGTCCCTAGGAAAGGAAGCCAGAATTGAAGTCAGGACTATGAAATGTTTTGTTTTTCTAACAGCGTAGCCTAATGTTTAGAAGATAGGTTCAGAAAATAGCCTGCTAGGGTTTGAATTCTGAATCTGCCACTCATTAGCTGTGTGGCCTTGGTCAAGTCAGTTAGCCTCTCTGTGCTTCAGTTTCTTCAGGTGTAACATAGAAATAATAACAGTAACCTACTTCTGTGAGTTGTTGTGAGGCTTAAATAAGCTACTTCATGTAAATCATTTGGAACAGCATCTGGTCCTTAGTAAGTTCCATTAGATTTGTTTTCATTAGTTACTTTCCTCCTCATTATTCTTTGATGGTATATGGTTGGAGTTTAGCAAAACCAGGCTACAAGACAATCCTCCAGCAGAAATTCTTACTACACTTGAACAATCATTACCAAATTTTGTGTGAGTATGGCTTTTCTATAGGTATATTAAATCAGGATCTGTTTGCAAATTTTCGACCCCTCATATCTTGCATTTTACTCAAGAGATGTGTTGATGTCCTCTCCCTTGTAATCAACACCAAATAAACGATGATCCTTGAAAACAGAAGCATAAATGAGACCCTCATGCATAAATTGGTAACAGTCCATCCATTCTGTGGACATATGGGCTTTAGTTGCAATCTAGTTCTTGGAAACTGATTTATAATTAAACCATTTTACTTGCCTAGAAAATATTTCAACTTGTGTTGACTTGAATCACAATATTTGGAAAGCACCAGTTAAAAAACAAACTGTGTTGTATGCAAGGGAAACTAAGACTCCCTGGCAATAAAAACAACACAGGGGTGGACAATTAATCTAGGGGTGTGGTCAGTTATATGCTCAGTATGACCCCTCTGGTACCTAAATCCACATTTCCTGAACCATCATGGTAATTAGGCTAGTCTCTGAATTTGGGCTAAATGATGTGGGTAATGGTGACGGAAGCCTTTTCCTGAGGGCAGATTTACACCCTCATCTTGGCAGAATCAACTATTTGCTTTGTGATTGTGGAAACATTTGGAGAGAAACATTAATTTTCCATCCATTAACTTTGGTGGATATGAACACCCCAGAGGGAAAGATGTGTGAAGCCGCTTAACAACCTTTTGGCTGTTGGGAAGGTAAAAATGTTTCGAAAACATTTTTTCTTTGCAAAGGAAAAAATAGAAAAGGAAAAACAATGATTGAATCAGGGGATATTTTGTCTTTTAGTGTTTTTTTTGTAAATGTTTGCACTACCTCAAAATGCATCACTTTTCTATAGGCATGACCTATTTGGTTTATTTGCTACCTAGGTATAAATTAACCCAGTGGTCAGTCCAAGTACTTAATAACAGGTCTGCTCTTTTTAATTATACATTTTTCTCCTCCATAGGCCAGATACGTTACGTTAATAATGACTGAGCAAAGGAAAAAATGGTGGGTTGAGAAGAAAAATAAGTGAATGAAATAATAAAATTGATTATATTTTTGCACTGCAACCTTTAGTCTAAGTAAAGCTGAATCCAAATCCATAGGGTCTTGGAACTGATTGTATGTGTATTGGAAAAGAAGATACTACAGTGAGGGAAGATGGGGTGATGGAGGCAGGTCAAATGATCTCTGTGCTCTGGGATGGAATGAACCAAAGTCAAGGTAAAGCTGCATAACCTGAATATTTGTTCATTCCACCAACAAATAAATACAACATCCTCAAACAGCCAGTGTATACTAAGCCCCATGCCCGACACGAAGGATATTTTAGTTGAGGGAGACAGATGTGGTCCTTCATCTCCCTATGGCTTACAGCTTAGTGGAGAAATTAAACAAATAACTAAACACACAGTAAAATAATAACCTTTATGACAAGTGCTACAGAGAAGAGAAGACGCTATGTGAAAACATGGACCAGGGTGGCCTGGCCTAGCATGGACATTGGGAATGCTTCCCTGAGGAAGGGGTGTATAATTTGAGGTCAAGGGGTTCTTAAGTTTGCTTGAGTGTGTGCATATGGGAGGGGGGTGGAGAGGGTTGATGGGAAGAAAAGAATCTGAAAACTCCAGGGAAGGTGAGATCCATGCAAAGGCATTGGGGCAGAAAGGAACTTTACATATGGAAAAGGGCAATGGGAATGGAGACAAGGAGAAGGTCAAGAGAGAATTAAGTGGAGTTTGGGACCTGGTGCTGGGAAAAGGGTGTAAAAGCTCCCACCTCAACTCTGCTCCATTCTCCCAGAAAACGAACTAGGTTTTCCTTTGAAAACCTAACATATTACTGACTTTTACCCAAACCCTTTCCCATCTAAGTCACTTTACTCATCTGCCACCATGATATACCAGGAGGCTCACACACTCACTAATAATTCACTTTCAATTTTGTTTTGCCTTTATTGGTTTGTACAAAATTAGAAGTAAACTCCCTGTTTTCAGGAATGGCTAGGAAATACAAAGTTCTGGTTAATAGGGAAATGCAAAGCATGCCACATGAGTCTTACTGATTTTCAAAGACGTGGCACACAACAAGTCAGAGAGAGAGAGTGAATAAAAGATTTAAAAGTACCAGGGGGCAGACTGATGGGTCTCGCTTGCAGCTTTGTCATGATGCTGGATTGAAACCTTGGACAAGTCACCAGTCAGGTTAGAAAGAAGTTGAGAACACAGGTTTGTGGAGTTCAATGATCCTGAGTGTGAACCCTGCTCTCCTAGTGAGCCTGAGCCTCTACCTTAACCGCTTTGAGACTCAGTAACCTCATCTGTGAAATGGAGATAAAGTGCCCACCTCACATGATCACTACAGCAATTAAGTGCAATCATACATGGGAAGTGCTGAGTAACTTACCTCTAGCAATTATTTTTCTGCGAATTTTGTTTTCTCACCTGTACTCCAAAGATAGTAATGCTTTTCCTGCTTCGGGGAGTTGCTGTAAGGGTCTCAAAAGTGAATGCATGTAAAATGTTGTATAATTTGTAAAAGACATTATGAGAAAGTCATCCTTATTAGTATTTTTATGCTATTAGTGTGTGTGTGTGTGTGTGTGTGTGTGTGTGTGTGTGTGTGAATAGACTCTAGAATGTTGTGGTCCCTTTAGTTTATCACATAGCACCACTGTACTGTAGAGGTGGCTACAGGAGGTATGTGGAATTGAGTTAAATCCACGCTGACCCCAGGGCATATCATGAAATCTATGTTGTCAAGATAAATCCAGGTTATCAGCTTGTTGACTTGTAACTTTTTTTTTCTTTTCGTTTTTCTATAAAAGCAGAATGTAGACAACGGCAAATGCACTCTTGCCAGGTAATAAGGGGTTTGGGTTATGGAACAGCAGGTGAGCTGGCTTTCACTGTACTGTCCATGTGCAATTACGGTCTATAAAATATCTCTACTTAATATGTACCTCTGGATATGGACTTGTCTCCTTTATGATTCAGTCTATTCAAAGATTTGTGGAAGGATCTTTCTTGACAGTTAGGCAGGGTTGGGGGTCAACGTGTGAACAGATTTGAAAGGCACTGACTGTGTTCCCCAATTATCCCTCCCACGGCTTTACAGTCCCTAGAATTTAATCATTAAAATTGATTCCTTTGGGTCTTGACAGGATTTCAGTGATAGAAATAAAATGCAAGAGCTAGAAGTACCTTAGATATCATTTGATGCAACTTCCTTATTCTATAGGTGAGAAAACTGAGGCCCTACAGGAAGATTCTTCCTTCCCTCCAAGGTCAAACATTAAATTACAGACTGAGTCCAATCTAAATGTCCAGTCTCTCGGCGTCCTGTCTGGCAGGCATCCTCCTGACCAAACAACTTTCCTGATGCTCGGAGGTCCCAAGAACCCAAGAGGAGCCTCCGTATGCATTCATCCCTGAGAAAGTAAGAACTTCAGCTTATTCTTTGACTATTTTTGGTGCCCCGACTGTCCTCAGGATGAAGTAGAGATGCTGATGTTTTATGTTTCTTTTAAAGAGAGAGCCTGACTTGCTGAAACATAAAAATTAAAAAATCACGAATATAACAGCTTTTTATAAAGGAGATTATCTAGCAGAAAATTCATTCCCCTGCAGGGGAAATGGGATTAAACAAGTGATGAGGCAAAGGCATGAATCAGCAGTGATCGTTTTTAAACTGAGAAGTGGACGGGTTTGTGCTCTGCAGAACGAAATGGCAGGTGAACTGTTATCAAATGCAAAAATACATTTCCTCTGCAAGTACAGAAACGCAGTCTTGCCTACACATTGAAGATGAAATGGAGAAATGCAGAGAATCTTTCAGTAAGGGAGTGGGGAGATTGTACCAAATAATAATGGTTGAGATGTTGCACACCTACTGTGTGCTAAGAACTCCGTATGTGAGACCTTAATTATTGCAATAACTGTATTGAAGCCTATGTCCTTATTATCCCCATTTCACAGATGAGAAAACTGAGGCTCTGAAACTTGACCGGAGTCACAAAGCTAATGGTTGCCAAAACAGGATATGAAACCAGATCAATCTGATTTCCAAAACCCCAGTAATCTGAAAAGCTTCCAAATCAGCTTTCTTCATCTCTTAAATGGGTATCGTGAAGATAAAAATGAGTCTATGAGGATGAAAACGTTGATAGGAGCATGACACAAACCACTGCTATCATACTACAATATTTGTGGGCACATCTCACTAAGAACAAGATTGACGCAGAAAATCATGTTTGTATGTACATTTGGAGGAAAGATTAGAAAATCCTTTGAAAGGCTTTCTGTAATGGTCATTAAGTAATATGAGTAATGGCTTCTGCAGGAAGAGAAGTTGCATTTAGGTATTATTAAATACATTTTAATCACATTTAACTCACAGGAAAAATATCCAATTTGTGAGATAGAACTGCATTAAGGGAAGGAATTTTTGCTTTCTTTGGTTATACAGATTGACCAACAAGGTTCAAAGGAGAGAGACATGGGCCAAAAACAAGAGCCCTGGGCTAGGGGGCATCTTGGTTCTGCTCCCAACCAACTGTGTGACTTGGAGCAAATCCCTTTGCCTCTCTGAACCTCAGTCTTTTCATCTTTCATTGGGTTAAATGCTTGCTCAGGTCCATGCAAGTCAAAGTTCTACAAAATGTACCAGCTCATTCTGCTGCTCTCTACTTAGCCTGAAAGAGGTAGCCAGCAAGTGGTCCCATACATTTGTGAAAAAGGCACCACACCAAGCTCTGAAGGGGTCCTTGAGATAAAGGAGGCAGCATCCAGCTGTGTTGATTGCTGGAGCAGAGGGAGTGCAAAGCCCCGCAAGAGACCCGTTGACTTGGAAAAGTTTCTTGTCCGTGGTCATTTTCAGTAAAAATATAAAAGAATCTCAATTCGTCTGCTCCCTTATTATTTTCTTTCTTCCCAAAGAATTGAAAGGCAAGACCAAGGAGCAGCGTTTCCAGGGGCGAGTTGTTACGCAAGAAGAAAGAAGTATTAATACTTCTCACCTGTTCCGACCTGCAGAGAGCATCGCTGTCTTCCCAGCAGGTACAGGGGAAGCAGGCAGGGGAGCAGAGTACAGCTGGACCCCCTTGCTTTGAAAAATCATTTCTGAAGTTATAAATCAAGGTGGACCAGACAAACCGCAGACCCAGTTATTGCAGGAGCCAGTCTGGCAACAAGCCCTGATCTCCTTCCCTCCTCTTTTCTTTCTCTACCCTTTCTTCTGTTCACCTCCCTCCTTTAATTCCCTGCTTGGCTGCGTTCTTACTGTGTTTCCATCTCACTGTCCCGGATAGGACCCTCCTCTCTCTTCCTGCTTCCCTCTTCCTCTCTTCTGTTTTCTCTCTCTCCCCTGCCTTCCTCTTTTTCTCCCTCTTTCTCTTCTCTCCCTGAACTCTGCGTCTCCATTTGTCTCCTTTTTTATTCCTCCTATCTCGGTCCCCTCATCCTCAAATTTGCCTTTCTTCTTTTCTCCCTCTCTCCACCCCTTCAATGCAATTAACACTATTACCTTGCTGCATCTCTTTAAGTGATGCTTAACCTAAGACATGTATCACTGATGGCAATCAGTGAGTCAATATGGTAATTTGTTAGAAAGTCTTTCCTTTATTAGTAATACTTTAACCAGCACCCTTTGTATTCCCTGAGATATTTTCATCCCTTAAAATTTCACAAAGCTGGGCTTCCCTGGTGGCGCAGTGGTTGAGAGTCCACCTGCCGATGCAGGGGACGCGGGTTCGTGCCCCGGTCCGGGAAGATCCCACATGCCGCGGAGCGGCTGGACCCGTGAGCCGTGGCCGCTGAGCCTGCGTGTCCAGAGCCTGTGCTCCGCAACGGGAGAGGCCACAGCAGTGAGAGGCCCGCGTACCGCAAAAAAAAAAAAAAAAATTCACAAAGCTAAAGCATCTTCACTCTCCTTTACTTACAAACATCACACATTGTGAATATCACACATTGTGAATGCAGACATTTCATAAAATATGGCCACATTGAGTCTCCAAAGGCAGTAGGGAAATCCAGGGGTTCTCAAGTTAGGAAATATTCACCTGGTCTACACTTAACTACTTTAATTGTGGGCAGTGGTGTGCAAATGCATGTGTGGATTTGCTATTTCCTTTCTGGAAAGTCAGTTTGGGGACATCTTCTCTTTGGAATTTGCCAGCAGAAAAGGAAAGTGATGATCAAGAGATTTCATATGACACCTATTCATTGCTACACTCTGGGTTAGACATTAATAAGTAAGCCTCATACAGATTATTTTATTTAACCCCCACAATTATCCCATGCATAGTTATACTTATTAGTTCCATTTTACAGATAAGACTTGGGGAGATTAGAAAATTGCCCAAGTTTAGACAGTTGGGGGATGCCAGAACAAAAGACAGTCACTTGTGCAACTGAGACCAAGCATACCTGAAGCAGTATTTAAATTGAGTCTAACAGCCCTTTCTGTGAAACCTATACCTAAGGGGCGACACAGCTTAACTGTGTTCTTATCTTAGGTGGGGCCAATTAGTCTTTCCAGGATTCAGTTTTTCATCGGCAGCATGGAGTAAAGAGAGCTTACATTACCCCACGATAACATGGACTGTTGACTCTTAGCTCGTGGCCTCAATTTCTAGAAGTTCCTTCCTTTGGTCACAGAAGACACACAGGTGGATTCAGACACACAAATCTTAGCTGACTTGGCCAACAACCAAAGAAATCTTGGAAATAGCACAACCCGAAAACGTTGATGCAGAGATTGAATCTCTTCTCTCTCTCTCTCTCTCTCTCTCTCTCTCTCTCTCTCTCTCTTGTGTGCTCTCTCTCTCTCTCTCTCTCTCTCTCTCTCTCTCTCTCTCTCGTGTGTGTGTTTGTGTGTGTGTTTGTGTATAGAGATGGATAGAGAGAGAAAACAAATCATCTATCATTTACCGAATGATATGTATTAAGAACTCTGCTAGAGATTTTTAAATCCATTATCACATTTTATCATTTTGATGACCCTGCAAAGTAATCATTATTCTCCCCATTTTATAAATAATAAAATTGAGGTTTAGAGAGGTGAAGGAACTCTCCATAGGTCAAAGAGATAACCATGGGGTCCCAGGGTTCTCCCACTCTTCTTCCTGCCTCAGAGGCCCCCGGCAGGAAGCTCTTCCTCAGGTTGGAAATCCACCCTTATAACCCTTTGTGTTCTCATCCTTATTTCAGTCTACAGGCTTGGGATTCAGAGAAGTTAGCTGAGTTGCTGAAGTTCATGTGGCAGGTGAGGGCAAGCTCACATCCCTATACACACACACACACACACACACACACACACACACTATTTTGATTCCTATGGATTGAGGAGAAACTGGAGAGAGATTGAAAACAAACTTTGGTCATTTTTAATTTATCATCTTTGAGAATTTTTACAACATTATGTAGTATTTTCCCCTCTTTCTTACACCTAGAATTGCAACAAGCCAAGATCAGGGGAATGGGAGAAAAATCTATTAAAAACAAGATCCTTGCTACTTTATGGTACTTAAAAGCAATAAATATTCTTGCCCACAATGCTAAAAATCTCAAATAGCCAGTGGGTCAATACTGTTTCCCTGTTTAGGATGGTAATAAATCTTTATTCCTTCTGAGTCAAAATAAGGAAGGGGTTTTATTCATGAATTCCATGACCTGGGACTGTGACATTTTCAAAACAAACACGGCTGGAATGAAGAGTTTCTCCACCAAGAATGTTTATGTGCCCTCCTCCAACCTGCTTGCCTCCCCAGCAGATCGTCTATGCTTGCGCGGTCTTTTTATTAATGCGACAGCGACCTCCTGTTCATGCGCCACAGTGACAGGAGGTATCGGGAGTCACTCTTCTCTTCACCACCCTGCAGCCGATACATTCTCTCTTCTCGTGGAAAACAGAAGGATTTCACTCTAGGCCTCTTAAACTCATCTTCTTTATCAAAAGCTGTTGCTTGACATGGAAGACATTGTTATCACCCATCATGACTGTTTTTTTTTTTTTTTTTTTTTTTTTGTTTTGCGGGCCTCTCCCTGTTGTGGCCCCTCCCGTTGCAGAGCACAGGCTCCAGACGCACAGGCTCAGCAGCCATGGCTCACG
>NW_006789698.1:466558-476192 GCF_000442215.2 Lipotes vexillifer
GGCAGGCGGACTCTCAAGCACTGCGCCACCAGGGAAGCCCCTTTTTTTTCCTTTTTAATCCAGTCTAACGTCTTCGTTTTTATCCTTTTGAAAATGGGTGTTTTTCCAAATTCAGATCTAGCATTGACTTTGTGTTCATCTGTAATCAACACTGCTTCTTTTGGAAGCTGGATTGCCTCTGGCCCCTTTGCAAGTAGGGATATAGAGTCAGACTTTCACACAAACCCAGGCGAAGGCAGAGCTCATGTGTTGAGGCTTTCCCTTTGGGGGCTCGTTCAAGGGAAGCTGTGTGACCTTCGGGAAGTCATTTCATTCTCTGGGCCTCAGTTTTCTCATTTCTACAAACGAGTGGATTTTCAGAGCTCTGCTATTTTTCAGAGCTCCACTGTCCCTGTACACTTTGTATCAACTCCTGTTTGGTTAATCAGTCCTGGGGGAAAGTGGAGATATGGTAAAAGCAGCAGCTTCTGGAAAGTTGAGCCGCTCTGATAAACCCACTCTCCCCCCTTTGGCAAGAAGCATGATCTTCCTCTGCCTCTTTAGAATTGATTTGATACGTAAAGCTTATGCTAAGTTCCGTTTGCCTCAAAAACACCACTCTTGTTGGGGTGACTCCGGGGTGACTTTAACATTTAGCTAACACAGCACAATGTGTATCAGGCTAGCTTAGAGATAAACACATGAATGTTCATAAGACAGACAAAAACACAGCAACATTCTGAAAGATTTCTGGTCCAAGTTACTTCTATGCAACAATGCACATTTTATTTTCTGTGGGGGAAAAACACCTCAGAGAATAGGCTTGCTGAATAAGATAGACCCTTTTCATGCTTATTTATTGAATCACAGGTAGGCAGTGGGATGCTTTATGCTAAAAAGGGCTCAGGGTAAAGAGTGAGGAATGTCAAGAGTAGCTGCATACCTGTGAATAACACTAGAGAAAAATTGCTGGTTAAAATGAAGACTATATAGCAAACCTCACTGCTTATATGTCACTATATTCCCAATTCATTATTCAGTGCCACTCTTGTAAATTTGTACTACACTGCATTATTTTTCTTTGGGAGACCTAGGCTGGGTGAGAAGGGGTAGGGGTATACTGAATTTAGAATTCATGAACAATGGTGGGTCTTTACAATGGATAGAAGGCCAAGCTAGGACTCGGAGGCAGTGCAAAGCTTCTGCCCTGGTTTCAGTGGACAGACTGAACCTGGGTCAGAGAATTCAGGATCAGTTGCGAACATTCACAGTGGATCCCAGGACTTGTGAAAAGTGATGGGTCTCAGCAGCTGTCAATAGGTCGAAGGCACAGATCTGACTACCCAAAGCAAAATCTCAGTACTTCTATTTAGTGGGGGAGGGAAAAAAGAAACAGGTGATGGAGAGATGGATGGGACAGTGAGCACAGTGACGCAAGCCCACATCACACTGCTTTTGTTTCTGAAATTACATCCTGATGGAGAGGGATCCTAACTCATCATCTGGCCTCAATTCCAATGAGATTCTACCTTATTCTAAAGAGTCAAGAATGGCATTCATGGTTATATACATAAATATTGTATCAACAGGCTAAAGAAGAAATATGATCAGGTGCAGAAAAACATTTGACAAAAATCTAACCCCCATTCTTGATAAAAGCTCTCAGAAAGCTAGAAATAGAGGGAAATACCCTCAACTTGGTAAAGAATGTCTGCAAAATCTTACAGCAAATATCATACTTAATTGTGAAAAACAATGCTTTCCCCCTAAGACGGGAACAAGGAAATAGTGTCCACTTTCACCATCCTTATTCACAATAGTACTGAAAGTTCTAACCAGTGCAATGAGGCAAGAAAAAAAATCAAAGGCATACAGATGGGAAAGGAAGATAAAACTACCCTTATTTACAAATGACATGATGGTCTACATAGAAAATCCCACAAAAAAACTAGAACTAATAAATTAATTCAATACCATCACAAGAGACAATGTCAGTGCACAAAAATCATTCCCATTTCTGTGTATTAACAATGAACATGTGGAAACAGAAATTAAAAACACAATACTCCTTACCATTTGCTCCAAAGAAAGTGAAATAATTAAATATGAATCTAACAAAAAATGTACAGAATCTTTATGTTGGAAATTACAAAATGTTGCTGAAATAAATCAAAGAAGATCTAAATGAATGGAGAGAGATTCTGCTCTGTGAATGATCCAGCATAGAGAATCAAATGACAAGGTATAGACTGGGAGAAAATATTTTCAAACAATATATCCTACAAGAATATTTTGTCTAGAATATATAAGGAACTCTCAAAATACAATGGTTAAAACAAAACAAAACAACCCAATTAGAAAATGGGCAAAAGACACAGACACTTCACTGAAGGGTGCAAATGAGCACATGAAAAGACATTCAGCATCACTATTAAGGAAATGCAAACTAAAACCACAATGAGATGTCTCTACACACTTATCAGAAGAGCTAAAATTAAAAATAGTGATAACACCAAATGCTGTCAAGGATGTGGAGAAACTAGATCACATGTACCTTGCTGGTGGGAATGAAAATTTTACAGCCTCTCTGGAAATGAGTATGGCATTTTCCTGTAAAGTTAATCATGCACTTACCAAGAACCCTACCAATTGAACTTGAACATTTATCTCAGAGAAATGAAAACAATTTTACACTAAAACTTGTACATAAATGTCCATGGCTGTTTTATTCTTAATATTATTATATATTCAAAATAATCCAAACCTGGAAACAATCCAAATGTCCTTCAGCAGATGAATGTTTAAACAAAATAGAACAAAACAAAATTCTGTTATAGCCATACCATGGCTATACCATAGCAATGAAAAAGAAAAACTATTGGTTCACTAAACAGCTTAGATAGATCTCGGGGGAATTGTGCTGTGCAAAAGAAGCCAACCTCTCAAGATTACATACTGCATGATTCTATTTATATAACACAAATTGACAAAATTATAGCACTGGAGAACAGATTAAGGGTTGCCAGGATTTAGAGAGAAGGGAGGGAAGGTGGGAGGAGGGGAGAGACAGAGAAGGCTGGTTTTTTGGAGAGTTTTCCTTGGAGATTGGTATGTTCCACTGGTGATGGCAGGATTTCAGCTTGGGAGAAAAATAGTTCTGAATGCTACAGCCTTTAGGGACTATGGATCATGCCCTAGAGGAAGGACAGATGGCATCCTGGAGAGTGAAGGAAGGTCATGTAACCAGATGGTGTGAACTTTAGAGTTTAAGGAAGGTCCCTTAGAGCAAAACAGAATTCCAGTCCTGTCTCCCATGTGATAAGAGGCAGACCATGTCAGATAGAGCAGTGTTTCCCAAATGACAGTGATCCCTACACAGTCATCAAGATATTTGTCCAATCTACAGTCTACCTCTACTATTTTTTTAAATTTATTTATATTATTTATTTATTTTTGACTGCATTGGGTCTTCGTTGCTGCACGCAGGCTTTCTCTAGTTGCGGCGAGCAGGAGCTATCTTCGTTGTAGTGCGCGGGCTTCTCATTGCGGTGGCTTCTCGTTGCAGAGCATGGGCTCTAGGCACACGGGCTTCAGTAGGGCTCTAGAGCACAGGCTCAGTAGTTGTGGTGCACGGGCTTCATTGCTCCACAGCATGTGGGATCTTCCCGGACCAGGGCTCGAACCCGTGTGCCCTGCACTGGCTGGCGGATTCTTAACCACTGCGCCATCAGAGAAGCCCACTCTACCTCTACTATTATATCTTCACTGTCTTTGTTCACATTGGCTCAGATCTAAGATAATAAATATTTGCATAAAATAAGAATTCTGCCTGTGTACTACCTAAAGCTATCTGGTGCCCCATCAGTTGTACATATAACACACTTTGTGATAAAAGAGAGAGAGAGAGAGAGAGAGATTCAGAGAAAGGGCAAAGGGCATTCTGAGCAGAGGAAACAGCCTGAGCTAGAGCACAAAAGCATGAAGGAGCTTTTGTATTCAGAGCCAAGAGTGACTGGAGCGCGCTTACAGGCGGGCAAGGTAAAAGATGTGGTGGGCGGTGGGGCTGGAAAAGAAAGGTCAGGGCGGATTGGGGAGGAAAGGGTCGAAAGAGTCAAAGTCCACTCCACTCCTTTTGTTATCTCTCGCTCAGGCAGGACTGGGCAAGGGTCCTGGGGACTGTGTGTTCTTCTCTCCCTGGACTGCAGGAGTGTGGGCAGTCATGTGTAGCTGTGTTAACACTACATGAGTAAAACCAATCCCCCAGTCCTCGCCGGCTGCACACTTCGCCGCCTCCACCGCTTCCATATGCTGATTTGCATCCAGGCAGGTTGTGTAAACAAGGCTGTTAGGGGACTATAAATAGCCACAGTCTGGACTGTGGTTCAATAGTCTGGTCTGGGGAAATCAGAATTTCCAGTTATCTCCCATGCCAAGATGGAGCCTCTTAAGTGCTCATGGGGTTCATACCCTCTGGCTCCCAGGATGCTGATGCTGATCCTTAGGGCTGGATGGCTTCCTCCTAATCAGCTCCTCCTCCACTCCTGCCTGCACAACCAGATGCTAACTTGCTGAGCTGTCAAACAGAAACAAGCTCTGTGCTTACTTTGCCTGGGAGGGCTGGGCAGGCAAAAAATAGGCTGTGCTCCCTGAAAAGAGATTCCTCATCTGCACGTTGACCTTCTCAAGGTCATGAACTGAATCTTGTTCCATCGTGTGTACCCCTGTGGCTGACCCAGTCTCTGCTTCATGTAGGTGACTATCAAAGTTGTTCAGAGTCTATTTATCCTTGAGTCTGAGTTCAATTCCAGCTTCACTGCTTTGTGACCTTGGGTAAGTTACTTAAACTTTCTGAGCCTCATTTTATTTTTATCTGTAAAGTAGAGATGATAATTACACCTACCTCTTAGAATTATTGGGAGAAGGAAATTTAGTGGTGTATGCTAAGTGCTTAGCATGTTTCAGTAAGTGCTAGATAAATTGTAACTATTTTGAGAACTGTTCTAATGATGTTGAGGAGGAGGCGGATGCCAGTGCCGACTCACTGAGTTAATTGAATGTGTTCATTCCTACACCCATTGTCCCTGTAGACCCATTTATAAGGCCAGTCAAAAATGATAGGAGAGTAGGGCACAGAAGAATTGAGAGGCATCTTCAGTGTAGTGGTAGAAACTCAGGGCCTGGATTGGCAGGTTCAACTCCTAACACAACCACTTAAAGTTACAAGATTTCTATCAAGTGCTCCAGATTGTAGATCTGTCAGCCATAAAGCAGAAATCCCAATAACCTGCCTCCTAAGGTTAATGTGAGGACCAAGTTAGATGTAGTTTTTGAAATCTCTGCAGTAGGAGTTATACCATTCAGGACTTTAATGGTAGCAGACTTGTAGGGAACTCTGGATATAAGAGGTGTAGGAAGCACCTTGAAATTTGAACTTCACTCTGCAAAGTGGAGGGACCTGTAGCCACGCAATCTCTTTGATGTTTGTAGGGTCCTCTTCATAGTCGGCTCTGGATTTGGCCTCTGCTCATCACACTCCTTCTCTCCCTAGCCACACACCAGTTACATGAGCCTTCTCCCTACTCTTTGAATACTTCAAGCTCATTCTACCTCAGGGCCTTTGCCCTTGCTCTCATCTCCCTGTCTGGAACACCTTCCCCTGGATCATGGCACGGCTGGCTCCTGTACCATTTATACCTTGGTCCACTTATTACCTCCTTGAGCATCCTCTCTTGATCCCCAAGCCAATAGGCTTCCAGTCATTTCTTTCACCTTGCCCCTTTTGATTCTCTGCATGACTCTTGTCATCTGAACCTGTCGTGTTTATTCATTTTGTTACTCATTTTATCTGGCTTTCCCACTGAAAGTTAAGCTTCATGAGAGCAGGAACTTTGTTTGCTTATTTGCTGCCTAGATCATACCAGGCTGCTCCAGATATGGGGGTTGAAGGGATTGAGCTTGGAAGTAGAGGGAACAAAAGAGAAGGCATTGTCCTTTCCCTGGAGAAACTTGCAGTCTAGATGAAGTCCTAAGATTTACTCAAATTAAATGAGGCGTGATACCATGCAATGAGAAATGGGTGAAATTATATTTGTCTGAGCTTTATTGTCATGCATCACTTCTGCAGTCACACAATCTTTTTGCATTTGGAGAAGGGCACTCAAGAGGGAAAAAAAAAGGAACCTTCATTACCAGTGGTGTTATTCATATTTAACAGGACATGAAGAGAGGAAGGAAGGGAGATGGTGTCAGTGAAAAAGGGCTCTTTAAAAACAATGCTGCTTTTTCACAGGAGTGCAGTCAGAGTCCCTCCAATTTGGAGATTTCACTTGTGAGACAGTTGTTCTGTGGCAGCTGCTATGCTAAGCACATTTTTATTCATCATCTCATTTAATCTTCACAGTATCCCTGTGATGTAGATATTATCATCATCATCACCATCATCACTACCATCGTCATCATCATCACCATCTCATCATCACCATCATCATAACGACCATCATTATCATCATCATTGCCACCATCATCATCATCACCATCACCATCATCTCCACTCTACAGGTAAAAAAGTGATTCCCTGACTTCTAAAACCCATTATATTAACCACCAGTCTACACTGCTTCTTCTGCCTACTGAGTCCTTCTACCCTAACTTGATCATTCTGTATCCCTGCTTTGACCACATCCCAAATTTTAGGCACACAAATACAAAAATGTATCCATCAAAGAAATTTGTTTTAAGAGGAAGCACAAGGAGGAGGAATTAACATTATTTACCTCAAGATGTCTTATGTAAAGTTCTAAAAAAACAAATTCCTCATTGAATTTCTTGCCATGCCAAAACCTTATTCATTCAGATAAATATATCTTTTCTTTAGTAACATGATATGAACTATATTGTATGTTGTATTTCCCTTTTCCCCCTAGCTACCAGGGAACTCAGAATTAAATTCAGTATCTGATCCTAGAAAGTATATTCAATCATTCTTTCATTCATATATTCATCCATTTAATACCAGCAAAACAAAAACTGTAAATCAATATGTAGATATAGATATATAGCATAAACAACTTGTTAAGCACTGTATTAACAAAATAGGTCAACTAGAAGTCTGGCAAAAATTTATCTTCTGCTCATTTTAATGTGTTTAACTCTGTCTTTACATTTATTTCCCCTGTTCTTCTATTTCTTAAATTTGTCACTAAAATACTTAGAAGTTGGTAGAACATCAACCCTAAATGAACAAAGTCATAATATTATGTTATAATGACATACAAGTAAAAATAGTTTAACCTCATAAGTCCTAGTGTGACAGAAGCACATGTGTAGCATCCTATGTATGTGATTTTATTTTTTAACATTAACAGCCATTTCTTAACAGCAGTCTCATTAGTCAGAGAAGCCTAGAAATTCGTGCTTCTTCAGAGATGGAGCCAATTCACGTTTCTTAGTAAAGTGAGGATGTTGGATGTTGAGTAAATACTGACCAATCATTAAAAGTGTATTTGCTGAGAGGCAGTTGGTAGCTGGATGTATGGGAATGTGTATTTCATCACTAAATAACAACAGGCAGCTCTTTCCGTACCAGTTGGTTGCCAAGTCCTATCAACTGTATTCTGAAATGAGTCTTCTGTCTGTCTTCACCACCACAACTTTGGTTCACACCTGCTGAGCTATTCCTGTGGCTTCCTGTGCTTAGTCAGTACCACCCCCAGCCCCCAGTTGCCACACTCTGACCTTTGATCTCTTGCATGCCATTTCCTTATTCAAACAACATATTTCGTTCCCAAGAATAAAATCTGGGTTTCTTAGCTTAGCATCTAAAATCCTGCACAACCAGTCCTACCGTGTACACCACCCTCAACTCACCCACTCTTTGTGGATCAACGAGTGGTCCTTAGCTCTAGAGAGAGGAAGAGATGTGTGGGATGCCAAGCCCAGAATCTTTGATCTTTGAGCAACTACCTAAGGTGGTTGCAGATTCCAGATACAGATGCAGAGGAGGCTAAGCACACAGGCTGTACAGTCCAATGGTTTCACTACCCTCTGGCTGGGTCAGCCTCAGATGCCTATATTTTCTCCTCATAAAATAAGGATAATAATAGGGCCTAACTCACAAGATGTTATTGTGAGAATTAAATTAGAAAATGCATATAAAGCACTAGCACAGTGCCTGACATATGGTTAGAACTCAGTATATTATCAGTACAATTATCCTTCTCTTATAAGAATTTGCTCCCAGATTCTTTGTGGCCTTCTACTTCTGGTGAGCTATGCTGGACTTGATACAAAGCATGAAGGTTGAAGTGTACCAAGATATTCACTCAAAGTGAACTCAAGTCCATCCTTGTGCCCTTTCCCCAGTCTGTACCCTAATCCTGGCCCTTGACATCCTACAGTTCTGATGGTACTGGGAGGCATGGAAAGATAAACCTGAGAAAAATCATCCCTGGTAGGTAAAGGGAAAAAGCATTGTTTCTAAGATGTAGAGCCACCATTCCAAAAAAAAGGTGCCTCTCTATAAGAAGAAAGACCAAATCTGGCTTCCCACTGCATGAACCCAAAGAGGTTTCCAATAGCCAAATATGCATTAAGAGCCACGAATTTACTACCTCTGTTCACCCCAAACAGTGCTTCACTTTTTTATATGTAACCAAATAATGCCTTATCTTTACCCACATTTGAGCTTCTCCTCTTTCTGTGTAGAGAGAGAGCTGTAGCCCACCTTCTCCCCTCCCCCCACGCAGTTTAGAAGCTTCCACTAACATACACACCCTTCAGGTTGATGTCAACGAGCTTTCACTGGAGATTCTCATTCACCTGAAGATGCCCCATTCATTCACTTGACAAATGATTATTGAGCCCTTCTTGGGTGCGAGGCACTGAAAGAGGTATGGAGATACGGGCATACCTCGGAGATATTGTGCGTCAGGTTCCAGACCATTGCAGTAAAGCAAATGTGATAAAGCAAGTCACACGAATGTTTTCGTTTCCCAATGCATATTAAAAGTTACGCTTACACTATAGTGTAGTCTAATATTAAGTGTGCAATGACATTGTCTAAAAAAAGTATGTACCTTAATTTTAAAGTACTTTATTGCTAAAAAATGCTAACCATCATCTGACAGCACAAGGTTGCCGCAATTCTTCAGTTTGTAAAAAACACAGTATCTGTGAAGCACAATAAAATGAGATGTGCCCGTGAAGTAAGTCAGACAGAGAAAGACAGATATCATATGATATCACTCATATGTAGAATCTAATTTTAAAAAGTGATACAGGTGAACTTATTTACAATACAGAAACAGACTCACAGATTTCAAAAACAAACCTATGGTTACCAAAGGGGAAACGTGGGGTGGGGGGAGGGATAAATCAGGAGCTTGGGATGAGCATACACACACTGCTGTATATAAAATAGATAGCCAACAAGGACCAACTGTATAGCACAGGGAACTCTACTCAATATTCTGCAATAACCTATATGGGTAAAGAATCTGAAAAAGAATGAATATATGTTTGTGTATAACTGAATCACTTTGCTGTGTTCCTGAAACTAACACCATTATAAATCAACTATATATAATCAGCATTATATATATAAATCAGCATTATAAATCAACTATACTCCAATAAAATTTAACAAAACAAAACAGGG
>NW_006789698.1:476999-489372 GCF_000442215.2 Lipotes vexillifer
CCGCGGCACGTGGGATCTTCCCGGACCGGGGCACGAACCCGTGTCCCCTGCATCGGCAGGCGGACTCTCGACCACTGCACCACCAGGGAAGCCCTGCTGCATTTCTTTTTGAGATACAATGTCAAAGTACAAGTGACTGAGAACGTAGAGAGATTTTTAAAAGTAGTGTAGATCAGAGTTTTTGCCGCTCTCACAGGGTGAAATGTGTTCCATGTTTCCTTATAATTGCCCATCACTCGCTGCTCTTCGCCTTTCTTTCCAGCTGTGTTGCCTAATTAATTGCTCATTAACATTTTTCAATCTGAGTAGCTACTAATAACCACCACACCACAAATTACTTGTTTCCAAGATGGCCATTTTATAGGAGGGAGCCACTGAGTACACTGAAGGTTAATAAATAATGAATGACCACAGGGCATTTAGAAGCTAGTAATTTGAAAACAAAATATGAGCCATAAGATAGATGGAATCACCTTGAATCATCAGCACTGATATCTTTCTACGATGAAATTCTTGTGAATATTAAAATCATTTTTCCCTGTCACTGAGTCTGGTGAGAGGATAGCTACTGTGTGGCAACCTGTAGCCAATATTGGAAAATTCCTCTAACTAGCCATCAGCCTTGCCTGAATACTTCCACTGGCTGTGTGACAGTCTATGGAGAGGATAAATTTTGATTCTGAAAGGTCAAGGGTCAGAATATGGGATGAGGCCATATTTCCCCAGTGTTTCATGAAACACCGGTATAACATTTGATAAAAATGGATGCTCATATCAATGAATGACCTGTGGTCTAAAAAGTGAGAAAATTCTAATTTAAACAAAAAGTAGAGTTTCTTTTCCTGTAAGGCTTTTAAGAGTTTTTGATATCCCACTATATATTATGAATTATGTAGATGGGGATACAGTATTCAGTGTTTCACAAATGTATTTGAACCATAGTTTATTTTTCCAACGTATGTAGATCTATCATAGTGACTCATCATATTGATTGGAACAGTCACAAGGTCTGAGTATTTTAATCTCTAAAGTAACGACATAAAGTAGAAACATCACAGGCTTTGGATTAGAAGGCCTGGGTTCAAGTCCCTGATGAGCCATTAAAAAATATGTCCTTCAGCATGTCACTTAACCTTGAAGCCTCAATTTCCTTACCTGTAAAGGAAAGTGAAATCATCAGTTCCCATTTCACTGGCTTAATGGGATGATTAAATATGTTAATAGACATTAAAGGCCTTTTAAGAGGTGTAAGCACCATATAATTTTTGTTTTCATTATTAATAAAGTTTGATATAAAGACTAAGCATCCAGAGGAGGATAATAGCAAGCTTACCAGAGTAGGGAGATTTAAGGTAGAACCTAGGAAATGAGCAAAGCAGTGTTAGGGCTATGAGTACACGTGGGCTCATGTGTACTATTCATGTCAGAACCATGAAGAGCTCCAACTGGTGCTACTGCTCTCCCAGACACCTGAATTCCTCTGCTGGGTTCTATCCGAAGGGATCCCACCCCTACCTTCTTGGTTTACTCTTCTGGCCTTAATAGAAGATGAGATTTATCCAACAAGGAACTACCATGGCTCACATGGAAGGTCAAGTCTACCTAAAAGAACACAAAGTTTAGAAGGCCTGTCGGTAACCTTTAAGGATCTGGTTGAGTCTGGTGATTGACTTTTCCATACCAGGTACTTGGACCTCTAGCCATATCTATCATGAGTATATCTGCTTTCCTTGAAGTCTTTGGCATGAGGATTGCAAGAAAGTTTGTTCTTTGGCCTCATCTTGAATCTCCAAATGCTTTGCTCCTTCTCTCTTTCTTACTCAGAAAATTTACTCTCCCACGTTCATCCTGGTCTCATGGATACTTGAACTACTGCCTGTATTTCAATCTCAACACTCATATCTTTGGTTAAGCCAACCAGAATGGTGACAAGGCCTCCCCATTCCTAAGTCCCATTAGATCATGTAAGTAGTAATCCTTGTCCTGACATGGATCCTTAAAAAAAACATCAGGGAGATGTCTGGAATATGCATAGGATTTTAGTTCAGTTAAGTCTGGATGTGTGTGAAATAGCAGGATCACTGATATACAATTTCAAGTATATTGAATAGTTCCTTCCAAACAGATAAGGGAATTCCTATTATGTTCTCTTTAGAGACAGAACTAAAAGGCATAGTATGGAAATTATTTACCAAATCTACCTTTATGTACTCTATTCTGTGATGTCAGATCTAGGGACTCTACAAACTACATTTCCTGGACTCCTTTGTCAACTCCCTGGCTTTTTGCTAGGATCTGACGATGGGAGGTACTGGAAGGAGATTGGAAGAAATAAGGAGGAGGAAAGGGACCACTTCCCTATTTGTGCTGTGGCCGAAGTCATCTCAGTGGTATTTGCTCCAGCATCAAGCTTCTTTCTTCACTTCTTGGGGCAGTCTTATCATGCTTCTTCAGAGGTTGTATGGTACTTCTATTTTCAGAGGTCTGACTACCAGCTCTGTGGAGCCCCTCCAGAGAGCTCCAAGATCCTGGTTACGCTAACCTCTTTCCTTCAGTTCCCCATCCCTAAACTTAGTAGCCTCTCTCAACATTTATTGTCTATGAAATATTCTTGGTGTTTCCTTGTTTCCCTGTACAGCTCTCTAAAACTGGTAGAACTAATTCCCCATGTTAGATAGCCTTTGTTGAAATACATAGTGTGGTTTCTGCTTTCCTGACTGGATCTTGACCGATAAAGTGTATGAAATTATCAATCCCTTCAAACCGTAGCTCAATATCCAAGGCTATAGGATTATGCAATTTAGACCCTCGGTGCTTTTTAAACTTTTTTATAGTCATGCGCTCATTTTGGAAATACAGTGAGTGTTATGGACCCTCCCCCCAGAAACCAAATATAAACAAAATTTTGACTGTAGTACCAAGGGGTTTATGGATTCTTTAAAGTGCCCCCTGTTAATTTCCAGATAACACCCAATCTAAAGAAAAATAAAGGTTTCCAAGAAGGTCATGAAAATTTAAAAAAGGATCATCCTTAATTTTCAATGTAACATTTCTTTAGGCATATACCAAAATTTCCTTATTTAAGAAACTATATAAAGCCCTTTACAATTGAGTCACAGTAGTAATTTCATATTTTGATTGATCACTTTGCTTGATCTTATTTGCTCTTCATGACAATTATATAGGTAAGTCACAGAAAATGTTATATTATTTTATAGTTTATAAAATTCTAAGAAATGTTATGTGAACTACCCATACTCATAAAACTAGAAACAATGGCCAAGCCAGTGTTAGAATTTTTTTTTTAAAAAAAGACAATAGTTCTGCTATTCTAGAAAACTGTATTACCATAAATACATTGATAGGTAGATAGATATAGATAGATAGATGGATAGATAGATAGATAGATAGTTAGATAAAACTGTTTATTTTAGATTTCCAAGTCTTACTTCATATATTCTGGTGTCTGTAGAAAGCATTAAAGATACTGGTCTACAATCCTTCCGAAACTAGACCTAAACTAGGTCCCCCGTAGGAAGACCTGATCTTAGAAGAATGGGTAGATTTTCAGGAAAGGAGATTCCATCATGCAATTTTTTTTTTAAACATGGGCTTTGGGATTAAATAGATCTGGATTCAAATCAAGGTACTGATATTTATCAGCTGTGTTTCCTTATGCAATGTTTCCAAAGCTGTGTTTCTAAATCATTGCAATGATAATTCGGGGATGGGGCTGGGATCCAGTATATCCTCACGTTAATAATTGTCTCTGCAACTCCAAACTATGCCCTGTTGTTCCTTTGTAAAATCAGATGGGCAATTCTCTCAGTGTGGTAGTCATTATAATGCAGACTTTAATCTTGATATTTTAGTTTCTTTCTTTTTTCTGCTGGTAGCACTGGAGCCTCTTCCAGGGGAATGACTAATGCAACTCAATTCAATATGGTAACACTTCCAAAATGTTTTTCATTTCCCCGATGAGACTCTTACTCAGCTTTTCGTTCCCACCCTCTTTTACAAGAACCTCCAAGGGGCCATCCTTAATGGAGTCCCTGCAGATACGGTGTTCTGTCAGGGGGTTCTTTCAAGCGCTTCACAAATAACACAGGAATGGGTGAACAGCTCAGCTTTTCCAGGTCATTAAACATTGCTTAACTATTTTTCAGAGGTTTTGGCATCACTGAAAACAATCTCAAATGCTTTTGGGGCCAAGGACTGGTTCCATTAATATTTTACACCCTGAATGTTTTAAGGGATTCATTTATTCTGAAGTCATCTGTCAACTTTTCTCTAAGAGCTTTTTGATGCCCACAAGCTCCCCCAAGCTCTCTGTGGAAATTTCTAAATTTCTTCATCCATCCCCACCTATCCCCTAGCTTCAGACACTATAGATGATGCCAGGAGCTGGGTGTCTAGACTTAAGAATAAAAAAAGACCCTCACAGCAGGACTAGCTCATGGCAAAATTGGTTGTTTTTTTTTTTTACATCTTTATTGGGGTATAATTGCTTTACAATGGTGTGTTAGTTTCTGCTTTATAACAGAGTGAGTCAGTTATACATATACATATGTTCCCATATCTCCTCCCTCTTGCATCTCCCTCCCTCCCACCCTCCCTATCCCACCCATCCAGGTGGTCACAAAGCACCGAGCTGATCTCCCTGTGCTATGCGACTGCTTGGTAGTGTATATATGTCCATGCCACTCTCTCACTTTGTCACAGCTTACCCTTCCCCCTCCCCACATCCTCAAGTCCATTCTCTAGTAGGTCTGTGTCTTTATTCCCGTCTTACCCCTAGGTTCTTCATGACTTTTTTTCTTATATTCCATATATATGTATTAGCATACGGTATTTGTCTATCTCTTTCTGACTTACTTCACTCTGTATGACAGACTCTAGGTCCATCCACCTCACTACAAATAACTCAGTTTCGTTCCTTTTTATGGCTGAGTAATATTCCATTGTATATATGTGCCACCTCTTCTTTATCCATTCATCCAATGATGGACACTTACGTTGTTTCCATCTCCTGGCTATTGTAAATAGAGCTGCAATGAACATTTTGGTACATGACTCTTCTTGAATTATGGTTTTCTCAGGGTATATGCCCAGTAGTGGGATTGCTGGGTCATATGGTAGTTCTATTTGTAGTTTTTTAAGGAACCTCCATACTGTTCTCCATAGTGGCTGTACCAATTCACATTCCCACCAGCAGTGCAAGAGTGTTCCCTTTTCTCCACACCCTCTCCAGCATTTATTGTTTCTAGATTTTTTGATGATGGCCATTCTGACCGGGGTGAGATGATATCTCATTGTAGTTTTGATTTGCATTTCTCTAATGATTAATGATGTTGAGCATTCTTTCATGTGTTTGTTGGCAATCTGTATATCTTCTTTGGAGAAATGGGAAAATTGTTAAGAATATTGTTGAGATCTTTATAAATGAAGAGATGTGAATTCTGTTTGATTTTCCAGGATGAAAGGATGGGATAAATAGACTGTTTCCCTAATAAGATTGTTATCTTTATGTAGGGATGTGTCTTTTTAATACCAGAAAGACTTTGGATCCTAGCCCAGAAGATCCTACTTCTGAGAGCTCCCTGGAGCAAGCAAGTCTAATAGATGAAACCATGGGGTTCTGGCCAAGGTGAAAATTTCAAGGGTCTCTGGGAGGAAGGCTTCTTTGTTCCCATTGAGGATGTAATCTGTACTCTTATTGCATGTGGGCTCTCTGTGTGTAGACTAATTTTTGGCTCATGTATCAGATATAAGGACTGCTCAGAAAATCATGTCCAGGTAAAAGTGCCCAATTACACATGGAATATTTCTCCATCATTTTGTTCATCCTCAGTGAGTAATTACCTTGAGGAAAACGGAATGGGGGACCCAAACCTTCCAATTTCTCTTGTACCTTCCCCTTAAAGGAGAAAATATTTTTACACCCACACACATACATGTGCCCACACAGCTTTCTAGGGGGCCTCACTAAGCCAGCATCCAACTTTCATCATCTCTCAAATGCCTTAACCCAGTAAGAAAGCACATGTCTCCAGAAAGCTGATCAAGATTTAATGCTAATATAAACAATGGCAGGATGATAAGAAAACACTTCTGAAGACAGCAATGTCATTCCTCAAATTATGTAACATGGCAGCCCTGTACCAAGAAAAGCACTGTACTAGAAACTACAAGACCTGGTTTCTAATTTCAGCTCCCTTGTTTGCTAGCTGTGTGATCTTGAGTATGTCACTAAACCTCACTGAGCCTTGGAATTTTCATGAGGAAGTTGAGAAAATAATTTCTGAACCAAAGTTGGTGGTGGATCTTTGGAAAAGCTTTGGAATTTAGAATGTAAACTACAGTAATAATAATCTTGTGACACCAGTCAGGCAGATCGTTTTATTCCCATTTTACAGATTGAAGAAATCACAGCTCAGAAAGATAAAATTATTTTTTAATAATTCAGAACTACCAAGAAGCAGAACTGAGACTTGTAACCACACATCCTGAGTTTCTTTTGAATCTTTGCATTGAAGCATGCTACCTTTCTCCCACAAAAGAAACAAATTAACTGCGATGTGACTTTCTTATTTTCGTTTGTTACTTGTTTTGTTTTTATTGTCATAAGAACACATAATATGAGATCTACTGTCAACAAAATTATAAGAGTACAATACGGTATTATTAACTGTAGGAATAGCATTGTACAGCAGATCTCTAGAATTTATTTAACTTGCATAATTCAAACTTTATACCTGTTGAATAGCAACTCCTCATTTCCCCCTCAACCCCGACCCCTGGCAACCACCATTCTACTCTCTGTTTCTATGAATTTGACTATTTAAGATACCTCATATGAGTGGGATCATGCAGTATTTGTCCTTCTGTGACTGGCTTTTTTCACTTAGCACAGTGTCCTCAAGGTTCATCCATGTTGTCACATATGGTAAGGTTTCCTTCTTAATTTTTAACCACCTCTTTGTTTCATTGATTTTTCTACTATTTTTCTACTCTCTACTTCATTTATCTCTGCTCTAGTTTTTATTATTTCCTTCCTTCTACTAACTTTGAGCTTAGTTTGTTCTTCTTTTTCTAATGCCTTGAAGTATAAAGTCAGGTTGTTTATCTTCTTTTTCAATGTTGGCATTTATTGCTATAATCTTCTCTCTTGGTACTGCTTTTGCTTCATCCTGTAGATTTTGGTGTGTTGTGTTTTCATTTTTGTTTGTCTCAAGATGTTTTAGAATTTCCCTTTTGATTTATTTTTTGATGCATTGGCTGTTCAGAAATGTGTTGTTTAATTTCCACATATTTGTGAATTTTCCAGTTTTTCTTCTGCTGGTGATTTCTAATTTCATCCCACTGTAGTCAAAAATGATACTTGGTATGATTTCAACATTCTTAAATTTGTTAGGACTCGTTTTATTACTTAACATGTCATCTGTCCTGGAGAATGTTCTTTGTGCACTTAAGGAGAATGTATAATCTCTTGCCATTGGGTGGAATGTTCTATATATGTCTGTTAGGTCTGTTTGGTCTATAGTGTTGTTCAAGTCCACTGCTCCCTTATTTTCTGCCTGGATGTTCCATCCATTATTGAAAGTGGGTCAATTAAAGTCTCCTACTATTATTGTATTGCTGTCTATCTCTCCTTTCAGTTTTGTCAGTGTTTGCCTTATATGTTTAGGTGCTCTGATGTTGGGTGCATATATATTTATAATTGTTATATCTTCCTGGTGAATTGACCCCTTTATTATTATACAGTATCCTTTTTTGTCTCTTGTGAAGTTAAGTTTTTATCAACTTAAAAATAGGCTATTATAACTGCAAGATGTTTTATGTAAGCCCCATGGTAACCACAAAGAAAATACCTGTAGAAGATACACAAAAGAAAAAGAGAAAAGAATTAAAGCATATCAATACAAAAAAATCAACAGAACACAAAGACACGAGAGGAAAGAAGAACAAAAGGACTACAGGGAATACAGAAAACGATTAACAAAATGGCAATAGTAAGTTATTCTCTATCAATAATTACTTTAAGTGTAAATGGACTAAACTCACAGATCAAAAGATATAGAGTGGCTCAATGGATTTTTTTTAAAAGATTCAACTAAATACTGTTTATAAGAGACTTACTTTAGATTTAAGAACACACATAGGCTGAAAGTAGAAGGATAGAAGAAGGTATTCCTTGCAAATGGTAACCAAAAGAGAGCAAAGATAACTATATTTATATCAGACAAAGTAGACTTTGAGGCAAAAATTGTCACAGCTTCCTTATTGATGCCTCCCTTGCAAGATCCACATATGCTAAGAAATACAGAGTAACTCAGTTGCTTCAGGTAGATAAAAGCTTTGGGAAATGTTTATTTGCCTTATTCATCTCAGCATGGCTATAAAGGAATCTCTGTTCATGCAGGTGTTACTCTTTAAAGCAGGCCTTTTCGGCACAGCCAGTTGGAGGTTTGGCAGCTACAGGCTTAGGGATGAACCATGACATGGGGATGTGGGGAGACCTAAAGACACGATGAAAAAGGGGGTCGATCTTATGTATGAATCACGGTTTAAGGAGAGGATCAGGAATGGGCTGAGGATGATTTCTTTTCACATTACTGTGCAATCGAAATAAAAGCGGAAGGTTTAAAGGTTTCTATTTTAGACCACATCAAATTGTTTTCAAACTTATAACATCAAAACAGTCACATCAAAGTGTCCTATTCTCATTTTTCAATACTCTTCTACAACATGTGAGATTTTATAAACCTCCGTAGATGTTAGTCCTCCACCAGCCCGTCCCCTTCCACATGCCCACACTTTCACAGAACCAACCCACACTCCTGGAAACCTGCGGACATGGCCTGGACATTCTGTGCAGCTGCTTCCTTTGTTTTTTCCAGAATGCATTGCAAAATCCATCCCATTTATCTCTATTTTCTTCATCCCCTGATCTCTTCACCTATTCCCAAGTATCCTTATTAATTCTGGTATGAAGAGAGCTACACAATATGCTTTAAAAAATTTCAGTATAGTCTAAGCACACAGTAAGCAGTCAACTGGTACTGAGTTAACAAAATTGAAGTGAATTACAAGATGCCCTCTCTATGAAAACACCTCTGCTCTATGGAACATCTGCCTGGGTCTCTCCTGGAGTCCGCAGTCCTTTTTGTACCAGAACCACATACAAACGCACACCACGTGCTCCATTAGGAGGACACAAGGTGTGTGTGAGTGTGTGAGGGATAGTTTATTTCCAAAACAAGCAGAACCTCAAAATTGCTTCAGAGCCTATTGCAGCAGGAGCTTCGGCTGCAAGATAAAGGACAGGCAAGCAGGGGTGTGAGTGAGAAAAGAGAAGAACAAATCCAAAGAAGAGAGAAACACAAGTGAAAGAAGAAGGGACCCCGGGCTGGGCAGGAGGATGGAAGGAGAAGGGCACAGACGAGGTTCCCTGCATTTCCACGTCAGAGCAAGAGCCACAGACGTTGCTGAAGAAAGAAGGCAGCTCAAATCCATAAATCAAAATCATAACTGGAGAACGTGTGTTCAAAAAAGATTAATGCAAATTTGTTAAAAAGGTGATGAGACTGTTTCTTCCTCCAAAGTGGAAAATCCAGGGAGGAAGAAATTCAGGACTGGGACTGGCACCACGCTGCCCATCACATATGAATGGCAGAGAGGCTGGTACGTGTGTTAGAAGCTTAGGAAGTATTTATCAGCTTGGACTATCCCATCGGACAAATCCAGGTCCAAATCTCAGCTGTGTGACCTGGGGCACATTACTGGCCTTTCACTTCACCTGTCTGAGTGCCCCCAGCCCTAAAACAAAGATAAAATGTCTTCCTTGTGGGATTGATGCCATAATCAAAGGCTATCTCGCAGAGCCTGACACTTAGAAAATAAATACCCAGTAAAACTAAGGCAAACCTTAAAACAAATGAAGAGATGAAGAAAAAATAGTAAGATAATAATCTCCATTCATGAAGCTTTCTGGGTTTTAAAAAGCCCTTTGATAGCTAATGCTTACAACCGCCTTGTAAGGTGAGGGACATAGGGATTATGGGTTGGTGGTGATTATGAGCAAAGAGTACAGAGCTGGACTCCACCTGAGCTCAAAGCCTGCACCTGAGACCTGTGGGCTGCAGGGCCTTGAGCACCTCCCCACCTGTTCAGCTTCTCATCCATGAAGTGTGGTTAACAATAGTTCTCACCTCATGGGATTGTTGAAGGGATGAACTGAATCAATACTAACATGCTTAGAATAGTGCATGGAATATATTAAGAGCTCAATAAATATTAACTCTTATTATTATCTTTCACATTTTATAGAACAGGAAAAACAACTCTTGAGTCCCAGAGAGAGTTAGTTACATGTCCAAGGATTCCCAGGGAAGAAGTGGGGATCTGGGCTTAAACCCAGGGCACTAGTACTAGACTCCAAGCTCAAGGGCCTATCTGTCTGCACAAGGGTCTCCCTGGACTCCCTTCTGATTCCGTTGTGGACAGGACATTCAGTACCTGGAGGGCCGGGAGTTGCATCAAGGTAGCTACAAGAAAGGTAAGTAGGCAGATTTTCTGAGGAATTCGAAAAGCAGAACCAGGGGCCGTTGGAGGCATTAAAGACAGAAGTGTGAAATGGTAAACAGGACTTTCACAAGGTCATTCCCTCTGCCTGGAACTCCTCCCTCAACTTCTCTTCACTCTTCACCTACCTAAATCCTACACGTCTTTAGACATATCAGTTGGGATCTCCAAAAAAAAGCAAAACCAGTTGGCAATTGTGTGCATGTGTGTTTGTATTTTTTCTATATATCTATCTATTTTCTATCTATCTATCTTATCATCTGTCTATCTGTCTTTCATGGAATTGCCTCCTGCAATTGTAATCTGGCAATTCCAAAATCCATAGGGCAGGCTGACAGACTGGAAACACAGGCAGGGGTTGATGCTGTAGTCTTAAAGCAGCATTTCTTCCTCTCTGGAAACCTCAGTTTTTGTTCTTAAGGCCTTCGACTGATTGGGTGTGGCCCACCCACATTATTCGGGGATAGCTCCTTTACATAAAGTCAACTGATGATAGATGTAACCACACCTACAAAATGCCTTCGCAGAAACACCCAGAGTAATGTGTGTTTCAGTAACTGGATACTTGAGCCTAGTGACGTTGGCACATTCAGTTAACCACAGATGTCAACTCAGACGTTCCTTCCTTGTGCGCACCTTCCCTGGCCCCTCAGACTAGGTCAGGTCCTCCTACTGTACTTTGATGGAAGCCTGTGGTTCTCCTCCAAGATATGCATTAAAATAATCATAGTCATTTATATGATTATTTGCTTATGGTATAAGTACCACTGTGGCAGGGACTGTCTCTGTCTTCAGAATTCATGGAGCCTAGTGCACTGTCTGGCTCTCAGTGCTGATTCGCATTTAGCTGAATGCATGAAAGCTCACCTTTTTGGAGAATTGCTCTATAGAGGTCATGATGGCAACTTACAAATGGATGCATGGGTCTCTCTCATTCTAAAACCTCCATTTATTCTCTTTAAACCTGCTCACCACCTTCCAGAAATTTTGTAAAACAGATAGTGAGAAATGTTGTTTCCTTCTTAGAAAAAAAAGAAATCTGGCCAGTTGTTTTCTTCCTTGCATGGATGGGAAGCTTGGCCTTTGGGGAGTTATCAGAGCATGGTAAGAGGGGTGGTGTCAGAGTCTGGAGAGAAATGTTCCTACCAGCTTTTTCCTTCCTTTTTTCCTCTGCACTTGGATAACTCCTCTTCATGTATTTATTGCCTGATTGGTTCCTTTGTTCCTTGAACATTTTTAGATCCTCAGTTCAGAGTAAGTTCCTGTGCTATCAGTGTCAGCCGGGCCTGAGTCAGGGTTTAGTGCAAGTTTGGATGACTTTAATCCTGGCTTCCTGTGGGAAGTGGCTGAACGGTGCTCTGTTTTCAGTGTTCAGGATGATATTTCTCCATTCTTCAGGGAGCAGAATTCATAGATGTGATGGCATCTCACCAGGCAAAAGGAAGAGACCAGGAGTGAGGGTTATTTAACTGAACATGAATGTGGGTGAAGTAACAGTTATAGAAAACCTAGTCAAATTTTATAGACTTACAAGTTACCTTGGGGGACAATCAAAAGGGGGCTTTCTTTATTTGGAAAAGTCTCTTAGTAAATGCGTAGGGTGGAAGATGGGATCACACACTTGAATATCAGCTGGTACCAAAACAGCAATTGAGGAAGAGATCAATTGCTCTTTATAAAAAAGAGAATAATTTGGGATTTCCTTGACAATCTGGGTGTGAGGAAGGCCATATACATGGTGGGAGGCTGAAAGTTGTGGATGTGGCTTTTCCCCATCCCCCCCCCCCCC
>NW_006789698.1:490025-525133 GCF_000442215.2 Lipotes vexillifer
AGTTGTGGATGTGGGTTTTCCCCCACCCCCCCCCCCCACACATACACACTTTCCTTCAAGTCAATTAGCAGTGCTACCTAATTCACAAGTACCCGGAGTGAGGACTAGTTGTGATTATTCTAAAAATCAAAGAAGCTGAGCCTCACCTCAGGGTAGACATGATGCCAAAGAAAGTCAGTTCTCAACAGTGCAGGAGCTCTGAGTCCCAGGTGGTGCTAGGGACGTAAGCACTCCAGGAATTCCCAGGTATCTTGGTAAAGACTTGGGTATCCACAGATGAAGAATGAGCGGGGTTCTAATGACCTTATCTGAATCTCAGAGCAGTTGACAACTAGCTAATGAACAGGATAATGTATTTACCTCATTTAATCACCATAGCCATTCCATGCAGTGCATTGTCATCCCCACATTATGGATGACTTGGGACAAGCACTCATGGAGATCAACTCACACAGCTAGTTAGAGACAGACGCAGAGCTAGAATCCAGGCTGCCTAACCACCAGTCCCATCACAGACGTAACTTACATGCCATGCGCTGATGTCCTAGGTGCTTTTTATGCATTAACTCATTTAATCTCTAGTTTCTATATAGGAAACTGGATGGTAGAGGAAGTAAGTGGCTTTTCCAGGGCCAGGCAGCTGGTAAGTAGTAGAGCTGAAATCACAGTGCAGGCTGTGCCAGCCTGCAGGAGCTTAACTGCTAGGATGTCCCCCCCTGCCTTCCTTCCATGTCCTGCCACCTCCAACTAATCATTCTGTTGTTTGCTGCTTTCCAGTACGAAGCAACATCCCTGTCTTCCCCCTGACTTAGCTGTTATCTCCCTGCAGCCAGTTATCAGTTTATATCTCCCTGCTGCTGGCTGCTCCTACATTATTACACTTTCGTATCTCGCATCTCCTTGCACTCAGTTTTGATATGCATCCAGTTTATGAGAGGCCAGACCCATGGCTTGTGCTTTGTATTTCAAAAATATTTGCATTAGAAATTCCAAAACCCCAACCAGAGGAAAATAAATTAGCAACTAAAAACACCTTGGGTGTCAGGTCAATAGCTTCTAAAAGATATTAGACAGAACTGTTTGAAGCTTTTATTAGAAATTCAGCCAACCGTTCATCTACTGATTTATTCATTCAACAAACTTTTATTCAGCTTCTGCTACAATGGGAGGAAGTGGGTGAGATACAGGAATGATATGGACACCCAGCCTTGTCTGTAAAGAGTTCATATTCTCCCAGGGAGACAGAAATAGATCTAAAATGGAGAATTTTGTAAGAGGGCTGTTTAAATAAAACAGGCTATCTGGAGAGGTAGTGAGATCCCTGTGAACGGAAGTATTCAAGGAGCCCGGCCGACTCCTTGCAAAGGATAATATAGATGGAATTCAAACATCAGATGTCTGTTTGGACCAGACCAACTTTAAGTTCTTTAGAAGTGTTGAGATTCTTTAAGAACAAAGCAGAACCAGTCAAATAGTGGCAGGATCTATCAGATGTACTATAACACAGACCATGGAAGAATTAATTCCAACTAATGGAAATAGGGAAGGTTCACAGGGTATGGGGGGCAGTGAACAAAGGGTTGGTTAATTTGAAGCCAGCAGACTCATAGCTTTCAAGGCCCCTTGGCTTCCTTTCTGAAATTTAGTCTCCTGATCTCCAAGATAGGGTTAATTATGCCTGCCCCTACCAATTTCTTCCTGCTGCTGTGAGGATCAGATGAAACAATGTATAAAGTAGTTTGTAAACTAAAAAACATTATGCAAATATAATGTAAAATTAAACACTTAATACAGGACCAAATGTTAATGGTGAAATTTCAGGTATTAATAGACAGGATGCATCTTTTAATTGAAAACTTTCCTTGGAGAGTTCACACCCCAAACCATATACCACATAACACTGACAATAGAACATCCTTCTCCAATTAACTACAATTCTGGTATTGGCCTACTGTGTTCTTGGTGGCCATGGGCAAGATCATTCAATTCCTTCCTTCAGTTTGCCCTATCAGCATTAATGGGTGGTAATTTTCGGTCTTTCCAAAACCTATTTGCCATCCTGCCACATAAAAATAAATATTTTCCTATTCATTGATTCCCCCATTGCTTTGACTTTCTACGTTACTGAGGCAGTCGCAATGAAAAGAACAGGTGTGGGAAATATGTATTTTCATCTGTGCAAAAATACACTAAGGTTAAAATAGGCACAGAATCCCAAATACCAAGGACACCTATGTGACGTTTCTAAGTGCAGTTCAGCTAATGTCCACTGAGCACTTACTATGGTCGGCCATCCTTGGGAACATAGAGGTGAATAGGACGCAGCTTCTGTTCTCGAGGAGCCCATATATTGATGAACACTCTTTGAAAGTGATCAAGAGAATAGACTAGATTAAATGGATTGTAAATCAAGATAACTATCACAGTCCTGAAGTTGATGCTGATTTGCTAGTTGACCTCTGTTAAGACATCTTATTGCTTTGTGTCCATCCTTTGTCAGCACTAAATGAAAACCCATAAAACACTGTTTTAGAACTTGTTGGAAATGTTTGCCCCCTACCAACCAACCACTGCAAAGTCCTAATGAAAAATGAAAGGAAAATAACATTCAACCTCTCTGAGGAGTAATTTTTTTTTTTTTTTTTTTTTTTTTTTTTACGTGGGCCTCTCACTGTTGCGGCCTCTCCTGTTGTGGAGCACAGGCTCCAGACGCGCAAGCTCAGCGGCCATGGCTCACGGGCCCAGCCGCTCCGCGGCATGTGGGATCTTCCCGGATCGGGGCACGAACCCGTGTACCCTGCATCGGCAGGCGGACGCTCAACCACTGCGCCACCAGGGAAGCCCCTCTGATGAGTCATTTATGCTCTAATTATACAGCAACTTTATTCTGCAACTTACATAATGAAAAGGAAATACTTGAATAAATTATACATATAGATTTTTAATCCCAAATCGACTAATCCTTCCTTTTGACCTTGCTTGGATTTGGAATAATTGTCTGACTGGAACTACAAAATGGAAAGATACAGAGATTCGTGACTAATGGCTTTCTGGTGGGATTTTAATTTTATTTACAATAATAAGAAAGAAAGATACTCTTGACACTGTAAGGTAATGGATGTTCCAACTACTATTCCTAGCAGTTGTTTTTCTCATCTCTCTCTCCTTGCTGTCTTTCTCACAGACACACACACACGTGCACTAACGAGAGTGAAAGGTTCCAGTTGGCTGCTAATTGACTCCTGTGCTGATTCAGACAGGGATGCAGTGGTCTAGGGCAAGGGGAAGTGAGCTGTCAGTAGGAACCTACTTGTGTACTTCCTGTTTGTTGCCTACTCATTATCCAAATACCACTTCCCACATCTTTTTTTTTTTTGCGCGGTACGCGGGCCTCTCACTGCTGTGGCCTCTCCCGTTGCGGAGCACAGCCTCCGGACGCGCAGGCTTAGCGGCCATGGCTCACGGGCCCAGCCGCTCCGCTGCATGTGGGATCCTCCCGGACCAGGGCACGAACCCGTGTCCTCTGCATCGGCAGGCTGACTCTCAACCACTGTGCCACCAGGGAAGCCCCACTTCCCACATCTTACCAGAACCCACCATACAATTAATTACATGCTTCGTGGGAAGTTGGCACCATCCCAGCCCTAGTCATGATATCCTGAGTAGCATAAGTCAATCAGGGGAATCCTATGCCTCTTGCCCATGCTTAGTTAACCAAAAGACATGTGACTCAATATTGGTCATTGATACATGAAAAGGATGCTCTGCCCTGGGGCTTTTAGACAAGGCTATCTTATTCCTAAGAAGGAAAGAGCAGAAGATGATACTTTTGTGCCTCCGACTGAGTCTGAAAGTGACACCTGGAACATCTGTAGCCAATAGATGGAGCCAAGAGCATCATAGAGAAGTGGACCAGGAGCACCTGCAACCCACTCTACCTGTGGGCTTCTCATTATAAGATGGGCTAAGACGTGCCCTTTGGCCTCAAGCCATCCTTACTTATGCTCTCTGTCACTGGCAGCCCAAATGCCTGTCATATACTCATAATGAGATGGCTCCTTGCTGTCATTTTGAACCCTGGCTATCAATAGTAACGTAGGCAGAAGCATCCCGCTAGTTGCACAGCAAAGCCTTCCAAAGGCCCACACGAGGGGGTTATTTCAGATGTTTGAAATCTACTATACCCTGTTTGTGGTAGTGTTTACAAGAATCTATGAATGTGTTAACACTCACAGAACTGTATACCCCCAAAAAGTGAATACTATGCATTTAAAAACAAAAAGATCGCACAAGGGTAGAGCATGGATTCAAGCCTACATTTGTCTGACCCCAAAGACAACTGCTTCTAAGTGCTTGTCAAGTCCAATATAAATAGCTCCATACTTAAAGCCAGGAGGCTGAAGTTTAAAGCCTAGCTCTGCTACTTGATAGCTACGTGACCGTATGCATTTCCCCCAGTTGAATTTATTTTCTCAACTACCAAATGCAGATTATAATCACCTCTGCCTATTCCATCTTTTGCAGGAGTGGATTAAATAAGAAAATGATTTGGAAAATTTTTTCAAGATGTAGTGAAAAGCACAAATATTTGCCATCGTGACTGTGTGAAAATACCTACTCTTCCAATAGTACTCAGGCTGAAATCCTGTCACTCCTCTGGGTTAAGCCAAGGAGAGCAAACCCATGGTATGACTACTGTCACCATCTTCAGCCTTCACCCAGGGGGCCATGAGACATGGCACTGTTCCACAGGGTCCTTATTTATGACTCTGGTAGCCCACTCACCCCTCTGCTCCAGCTGGAGTTGGTCCCTGGGTTAAAACCTCTTAGCAACTGCTGGGCTATACTTCCAGTTTCCTCCAGTCTTACTCACCATCTTCCCTTAACATGTCTTTTCTTATTTCTTTTCAGTTAATAGAAACCCAGCTTTTTAATTTGGCACATTGAAACCCAGAAATAAAATCCTACATTTCTTAGACTCCCTTGCAGCTAGTTGCAGCCATATGACCAAGTTCTAGATGCGAGTGCCATGTGAAAGTTCCAGAAAGTGCCACTTAAGGAGAGCTGATTCATCTTACAAGCTTTCAGCCTTTGCAGTTTTTACAACTTGCATTGCGAATGTAATGGTCAAAGACCTAGACATTATATATAACTGTGGACTTGCCTGGGAATGCAGTTAATATCCCAGGATGGTAATGGAGAAGGGTAGAAGCCTGTATACTTGATCATACCTTGGCAGCATTATACCAGCCATAGAAACCATCTATCTTCAGGTTTCTTTTACATGAAAGAGAATAAGTAATCTAATTTAATTTAAATCACTACTTTGTGGGTCTCTGCTACTCATGGTTAAATCCAATAAATGGTGATATGTAAAGGAGTGTATATATTGGTATTCATATTGAAGCATTCAGCACACAGAATATTGTTCTGAAATATTTTGAAGATGTTATGAGCAAAACTCTGCATGATTGTTTATAGCATAAGCCTTATAATATTTAGCTGCCTCCGCATTCCACTCCATAGAATCTAAACGGGAGAAGAGAAAAATATATCTATGGATATCTATAGATATTGATAGACATATATCCTAGTATCACTATTCATTGAATGCCTACCATGTGCAAGTCACTTTGTGTTAATTATGTCCAATTATTACATAAATATAGCAAGATACGTGTCATTACCCCCATTTTGTGGGTAGTGACACTGAGGCTCAGGGAGGTAAAGTAAATGGCTCATTTTCAGATACGTAATAAGGGTTGAATCCAGGATTCCATGCCACTCTGTCTTATGCCAAAGGCCATGCCTTTTCCGTGACACCATGGAAACTGAGTTAATTACAACTTTGGTTGGACAGCTAGCAAAACATCCCAATAAGTGTTGAGAGAATACATAACAAATGACAGCGCTGGATACAATTAGTCGGTAGGGATTTTTTAAGCACTAGATTGGAAGAGCATGAAATGCATGAGTTATGGCTTTGAGGGAACAGATGGTTAGTGGTCCGTGTTATTTCAGTGACAAAGTTTTAAGCCGACTAAGGATAACAGTAACACTTGGTCTCATGACGTTTTTCGTCTTCAGTGCCTGACTCCTCCTCGTAACTGCTGCTTCAGCATCTCTGCTCCAGGATCACACCCTGATGGTCATTCAATCTAAATTGTCTTTTCATCAGATCGTTTTTATGAAAGGCATTCCCGGCGATTTTAGTAATCCCTAACATTCCACGGATTTCTTACAGCCTGTATCCTAAAACTGTTTCTTCAGAACTCTGGGGGAATCATTTAAGGCCATTTCTCAGGATTGTTGACTCTGAGTTTTGAAAATCATCAGTTATGGAGTCTCGGGGTTGGAATAATTTTGGAGATCATAATGAAAGCTAGCATTTATGCTGTATTCACTTTTGTCCAGATATTTTGCATGGGTTATCTCACTTAATCTTCAGTCAACACCATAAACTGAAGGGTATCGTTACCACCAACTGGCAAATTATAGAGGGGCTGAAGGACTTGTCACAGAAGGGAAAACGTTAGATCAGAGATTGGTACCCAAACAAGGATCCTTGGAAGAGATCTTGAAAGCTGAGGAGGTATAATTGTTGAAGGCAATTTAAAGGCTGTACAAATCACCCTCAGATATCACTGGCTTAATATAATAAAGGTTTACTGCTTATTCCTCTTATAGTTCATTGAATGTTGACCAGGACCTGGGCTCCATATAAACATTCAAGTATCTAAGCCTCTTCCATTGAATGACGCCACCATCTTCTAATGCCTTAGTGTCCTCCTCTGGATCACCTGCTTTGGGCCCAGAGACAAGGAAAAAGAGAAATTTAGCGAAGGTTTGCACAGAAGGTTTTAGCATCCTATATAGCAAACATTACTTGCACTTACATTCTATTGGCTAGAATTCAAACACATGACACCCCCTAAATGCTGGAAGGCTGGGAAATGTAGTCTCCCAGGGGTAGAATGAAATTGGTGTATTGAAACATCATATATTCTCTGTCACAGTAGATATTTGATGTTGTTGTGAGGGTGGAAAAGGGAAGGGATAAGGAAATGCCAAATAAAGGGAAAATTTGAGAAAAAGCACAGTGGTCTGAAAAATACAGTCAAGTTTGGGGAACCACCAATAATTTGATATGGCAGAAACCCAAGCTGGTGATTTGAGTGACGAGTTGAGGGTCCTGATAATTCAGGGACTTGGAACATACACTAAGAAGTTTGGACTTTATAGCTAAAGGGAGCTTTTTGGAGGAGTTTTAACCAGTGGAAAACATGATCATGTGTTTAGAAAGACCCTGTGATTTAGAACAATCATTCTGTGAAAAGCACAGTGGTTGGAGAGAACAAGACAAGAGGCCAAGAGTTCAGTTGGGGTAGGATTAAGTCAGAGATGTGAGATGTCGTAAGGATGTTTGCAACGATGTCTGAAAGAAGAAGATAAGTGACATGAATTAGCTTAAGGAGGTAGAGGTATAAAATTACAGGAGTTGACAAGTGATCACATTCTCTTTATTACTCAATTCAGCTTTGCAATGGAGATAATTATTATCTCCATTGAATAGATGAAGAAACTGGTCTCAGGAGAGTTGAAGGACTTGCCAAGGTCACACACTTCATGTCTGAGCCAGGAGCCCATCCATATCCAACTCTCCAGCTCCTGTCTCTCACTTTACCATCTAGAAACCTCAACCACACCCTCCCTACAAGAGCCATTTGTATGTTTATGAACACCCAGTCCTTCTCTCTTCGCATCTTCAACTTCTCAGGAGAAAATATCCCAGATTTCCCCAGTAGTGCCTTATATCACCTACCCTAAGTTTCTTCAGCCTTCTGGTCATGTGCATCTAGATGAATTTCAAACAGCCCAGTCACACTTGGGTTAAAGAGTTCCTCCCTGAAACCAACACATTAGTTGTGAGGTAAAATACCGAAGCAGAAGTTCCACTATTTTTCCAACTCATCAAAAATACATAAAACCCAAATGGCTCACAAGTACTCTCTAAATTATGTTTATTCTTTTGTTTATTCTACTACCCAAAGGTACGGGTGACCTCACGTACAAAACTTGATGAGCCATTAATTGTTTCAAAATATGGCTAATGCTTTGTTTGTATTGGGCTAGCCCCACCAACCCATTTGTAGATAGATACGCAGTTGTATAAATAGGCTCTTTTCTACATATGGAATCCAAATTCCTTTTTATATATTGTGCTTTATATACTGACTGGTAAATTCTTTAAACAAGTAAGTAGTAACAGCCCCTGATAAATGGTTTTGAAGAGGAAGAGAATATATGACTTAAACCCCAGCTCATGAAATCCCCAATATTAAAAACCTATTCCTCCTCTGGTTTTGCCATTATCAATGAATGGTGTCTATCAATTCTCACCCAGTTGTCAGAGCACAAAGCTGGGATTCATATTTAATTCATCTCTCTCACTCATCTCTCACATTTAATTAATCATCAAATTGATTCAGCTTCCTTAAAAAACTCAAAGCTAAACAGTTTTTTATTCCCACTATCATTGCCCTAGCCCATGACACAGTGTTTTCTTCAGTGACTATAGCAAGCTCCTAATTAGGCTCCTTGAGTTTTGTCTTGCCTTAATGTAGCATCCCCTCTGCAGCCAGAACGTAGATCTGGTCCACCTGTTCTAAAGTGCCAATCCGTTCTCATCATATACCTGCTTGAAACTCTCCAGGGCCCTCCCCACCAGTGCCCACAAATACACCCAAATGCATGCAGTTCACTCTGTTATCAGCTCAGGGCTTATGGCTCCAGCCTTCTCACCTCCTCCTTCACTCTGTCTACTCCAGCCATATCGAACACCTTTGAGTTCCCCAAAAGTAACTTGTTTTTCCCACATTCAGGATTTTTTGCCTGCTTTTCCTTCTGTCTGTAACACTTCCAGTTACCTTTTTTTCTGGTTAACTCCTATTTATTCTTCAGATCTCAGTGTAGCCCTCATTTCCTCCATAAATCCTTCCCTGACCTCCGAGACTGAGTTTGAATTCAAGCACCTTTCCTTCCTCTATTTACTTCACTAATCGTCATGTCCTCGGTACCTAGTATTATTTTCTGACACAATGTCATCCCACCAGATATATTTTTTTGGATGGCTTCAATTTTGTAGAAACACAAACAAACAAATCCTTCCTTAGAAAAGGAGACAGCCAAGAAAGACCTTGTCTGTCCTTGGGATCGATGTGTTACTGGAAAATATCTCCAAGGTAAAATATGGCCCCAGGAAAAGTTAAAAACAAAACTGAAAAGTAGCAGAAGACCGTGGGATCCAGAGAGGACAACTGAGATAAAAGCTGGCTGGGGCTCAGATAATCAGGCAAAGTTGCTTTGATCCCGTTCCATGTCCCAGGCAGGGACAGTGGAGGCATGGCTTTAACATGTTTAGAGTTCCAATTAGCATTTTATGTATTTGTTTATTCATTCATTCACTCATCCAGTCTCAAAATGATGCTGAGCATCATCTATGCGCCAGACATTGTTCTAAGAATGCTGAATTCTAAAGGGATATCTAGAAAATGCATATATTTAAAATATATAATTTTAAAAGAACATGCAGAAGAGCCTCAAAAGATATATATGTACAAAAACTCTGCCTAACTCAACCTGGGAGAGACAGAAAACCCCACTCTGGACGCACAAGGGCTGCATTCTATCCTAACTGTCATTCTTGCCCTGACCCTACCCTATACCCAAGATGGTCTTCCTCAGTGAAGGCTCTTGAATGAATGAATGAAGGCTCAATGAAGGCTGCTCAATGAGGCAGCCTTGGACCTATTAGACACTGAAATACAGTTTTAAATGTAAATGTGGCCACATGGAATAGATAGGCCATGTGGTTCTCCATTGTTTGTAGGATAAAAACTGTCAAAGAAAGGAACTCCTATTAGGATTCTAAAACGGGTTTAACTACGTGTTCGTGTGTGTCTTTGATCTGGTTATTTATTCTCTCTGCGTCTCAGATTTTTCTTATCTGTAAAAGAGAGTCATCCCAAAACAATAAATATCAGTGTTGGACAAGCTCTTTGAGATGCTCTACCAAAGAAAGCTCCACAAAACATCTAAAGGATGTCAATGGGTTTTTCTCAGAAACAGTCCTTAGATCATATACATTTTTGGTAATAGTCGCTACCAAACAGATTTCTTTGCTTCTGGCCTTTTCACAGTCTTTAAGGTACTGGAGTGTGTTGTGCATCTGTTAGAGATGGGTATGGTTCACATCTTTATCCAAACATCCCTAGCCACAGAGCCGTTTTATCAAGAAGCATCTCATGGGACCAGTGTTGGATGGGACACATTGAATCTAGTCTGACCCACTCCTCCAGATAAGGAAAATGGGGATCACAGCAAAGGAGAGACTTGTTCAAGGTCACCCAGCTAGTGTGTGGCTAAGTCAGAACTAGACCTCTAATGTCCTAGTTCTGCTGCCAGGTATATTTTCCAGTAATTATGAAGAAGGCTGCCCCACAGGGCTCCTGGTTTTTGGGAGGTTAATGAGATGTAAGTGAGGGTGGGATTAGTAAAGTCTCAAATGTAAATTGTCTATGTGAATCTCTCTGCTATTAAAAAGTTCCCAGTTGGGCTTCCCTGGTGGCGCAGTGGTTGAGAGTCCACCTGCCGATGCAGGGGACGCGGGTTCATGCCCCGGTCCGGGAGGATCCCACATGCCGCAGAGCGGCTGGGCCCGTGAGCCATGGCCGCTGAGCCTGCGCGTCCGGAGTCTGTGCTCCGCAACGGAAGAGGCCACGGCAGTGAGAGACCCTTGTACCACAAAAAAAAAAAAAAAAAAAGTTCCCAGTAAAAGATGTTTCTATAACCTAATGCTGGCAGAACCTTTAACTTCATCAGTATTTATTGCAAGGTCATGGTATAGATATGCTTGATGAGATACATGAGTGAGGGCCAATCTCCACCTTCCAGAAGCTGGACCAGCCCGGATAGACACATACCAGGAAATCGATCTGCTTTCATTTGTTTGTCGTTGTTCTCAATTTGCTTAACCTCCCTCGGCTTCAGATTCTTTGCAGGTCATTTGTTGGCTAAACCTTTCCATTTGACTTTCTCAAAGGAATTCACTAATAATTCAAAACACTTGCAAAAACAGAACCTACACAAATGCTAAACAGTAATCTCTGTGATCTACTGGTTAATACGGAATTAGAAGTGAGATGCAGCCCTTTCAAGCCCAGGAAACTCACTCTGAATCAGCACATCTAATAAACTGGGAGAAGAGAAGTCCCACAAATTAAAAAGCAACATTTGAAATCTAATCGGTTATTCTCCCAATTTACTCACCACCCCTGCAGTGCTCTCCAACTTTATTAGGATTCTATTCTGTATTCTCTTTTAAAGTGACATTTACATTAATTTACAATACTAACACAAAATTCTATTAAAAAGGAAAGAACTTTTATAACTTTATTATTTTTTCCTGGTTACTGTCCCTAGGTTTTCAACCCAATAATAAAGAATCTTTCGTTTTACTTCACGTCTGAGAGAGGAATTGTGAAGTCGCTTCAAGGCTATTTCCTGCTGGGTTAAACACAGCGGAGACACCTTGACTTGTAGGGTATGTGCTGTAAATTGGCTGCAAGGGCCAGGAAGTTAAACTTTCTCATTTTTGCTCAGTCTCCTTTTATCCTGTATGTCTCACAAGTTTATAATCATTCTCTAGTCTGGTTGTGACTTCGAAAGAACAATGAGAACTCCGCTATGAGAAAGTGAAAATGCTGGGTCATCTCCAACTCCCAACTCGAATGACCTCATATTCTAATTCCCCAGAAATGAGCTGACATGTGTCCCATCCCTCAGAGCCAGCTGGTTGTCCAGAGGTAAGTCGTGCTCTATGTGGGATGGGAGGAAACATGGGTCATCACAACCCCCTTCATTTTACATGTGAGGAAACTGAGGTCCAGAGACAGAAAGTCATCTACTCAAGATCACAGAGAAAGAAAGTAGCTGAGTCAAAACTGAAATCCAAATCTTTCAGCTCTCAACCCAGTGTTGGTTCCTCTTCCCCACTGTGTAAAATCCTGGAGTTCTTTCAAGAGCAGAAATCAGCCCAGGTAATATCTCTGAGCCAAGATGAGTACCAAATCTATCATGGCTTCAGTGATCAGAAGCTCTTTCTGCTTCTGTAATTTTCTTTAAAATTTCTAATTAAACACCGACAGTGAATTACATATGGCCTCCATGTTTACTTCTCTGTGTGAGTTCCACAGCAGCTGCATTATCAGTTCAGTATGTTTAAGACAGGTGCTAGTTCTGTGGATAAATCAGCCAGTCCTTCTCTTCAATATTCTACCCCAGCTATATCCCTAAAAGCCACCCATTCCAACACCAAGCCAACTTTGCCCCAATACTGAGTTGTCATGTACCAAAAGGTGAAATTAGAAAATTTAAGAGAATTTCTTTCACAGAGCCTGTACCTTTCCCCTAAACATATGAAAACATGCTTTAAAAATATACCAAGGGATATATTGGTATACTTATCCCATTGAGATCCATTTTGCACCTATTATATGTCTGGTAGTATGCTGGGTACAGGGGTTACAAAGATGAACAGCCCAGACTCTGACCTTGAGTGGCTCCTACCCTCATGAGCAAAACCAGTCCCTGAGTATTTAATAACAGCCCCATGAAAAACTCAAATTGAGGGACATTGTTCAAAATTCCTGACCTATAGTCTACAAAGCTTCAAGGTCATAAAAGTCAAGAAACGGATTCAGACTGAAAAAGACCAGAGTGACCTGACAACTAGATGCAACACATGATCCTGGACTGATCCTTTCTACTAAAAAGGAAGATATTGGGACAATTGGAAAAACTTAAAAGGAATCTCTAGACAAAGGGCATACGAGAGTTCCCCATACTATTCTTCCTGTTCTTCCGTGAGTGTGAAACTGTTTTACAATAAAATAACTATTATTTTTTAAATAAAATTATGATGATGGTCATGATAATAACCCCATGACAAATGGCATTAGATGAATGGCAGAAAGAGAAGGTCCAATCCTACTTGAGAAATCGAAAAAGGCTTCCCAAGGAAAGTGACTATTCAGACTAGTCTAGCGGATATATTAGAACAAAACAGGACCCCATGAGAAAACTCAGTTTGTCTCTCTGCCCTCAGAACAATTGGAAAATAATGATCCCATTTTGCAGACAAGAAACATGAAACTCAAGAAGACCGTGCAATTTGGACAAGGTCACTTTGCTAGTGATAGAATTTCTTCCAGTTCGCAGATTCTCTTGCTCTTCCTCACTCAAGAGACGCAGCACCCTCCAAATGTGTCAATAAGGTAAATAACACCAAAGAAATCCTCCAGGACCCAAGATTTATTGAGATCATATGTAACCCTTGCTCAGTAAAAGAATCCACCTCCCCACTTGGCTGCGTTCCCATCGGCAACCAGAAATTGTTGCAATCTAATGCATTTATATGTTTTTGTTTCCTTAATTTATTTCAGGCACCTCATTTTCCTGGAACAAGTGCTGTTATTTATGATACAGCAGCAAACCTTTACATTTATAGAGGTTATGAATTTTAGTAATGGTTTTGGTGGCAATTTAATCTGTCCTAACTATGAGGCATTTTACAATGACAATTAAATTATTATTAAAAAATAAACCTCAAATGACATCCTTATCACTTATCAACATATCAAAAGTTTTACTGAGTTGCGTTCTGGGTGGGTCGTAAATATCCCAATGTAGTCTTAGTGAATCCATGCCATAAACTTCAGTGAACTTAATTAACTTCTACAGTATATTTAAAAGAAAACTCCTCACACATTTTGATGTCGGGGAATGAAACATTATTTGAAAAGTGGGTTTATTACGTTCCGTGGTGCACACTGATATTTAATATTTAAAGATTCTTAAATTTGATGTACTGTGCTGATTGCTGAAGGGTTTAGTCCCACAGTATGGGAGGGTGAGATGGCAAATTTCTCTCTCCATCTCGGAGAAGAGGTTTTTATTTTACTGGCCAAGCCCCCCGTACCCTGATCTATTAAAATCTATGCTCAGAGAACTGTCAAGGGTGCTAACGTATACTTGATCAAATTAATTTTAATGCAGGCTGGCTGAATAGCTCATTCCCAAGCCATGTTCTAAATTGTTGCAAAACAACTCCACTCCAAATTAGCCAGGGCGCTGCTGCATTGATTTCTGCAGATAATATGTCAGCAAAGTATCATTTGATACAAATTTAAAATGAGGGGTTTTATTTTTTTTTTCTCCACAGAGAATCTAATAAAGAAAAAGAAAAAGTCAGTCTTTACCCACTTCCTGATCTGAACTAACAGGCTCTGGCTGAAATAAAATTACTTTGTTGGGATCCACATTTTGATAATTACCTCAGACAGCAATAGGTGTTTCCATTTCAAAAATCGGACTTGACATTTGACTTCAATATAATCTTCTAAGCCCACATTTCCATGTGCTTAAATGACAATGGCCAAACATTGATAGCAGATGATTCTCCCTTGGAAGGTAGAGTTAGAGACAATTTTATCAAAACAGTGGAAGGCAACCATCCAATAAGAAAATACAAGGTTTGCCTGTACTAAATCACTTTAACCAACATACTCAAACTCACTGCCAAAGAAAAAATGTGGGAGAGTCTGCTCTTATGCTCTTCCCAGGACACCAGAGGGCACATTAGGGAATGCAGCTTCCTCTGCTTCCTGGATGATTTACTCAAAATTTCCTTCAACAACTCCCAAGTGTCCTTCATCCATGTTCTTAGGTAAAATGATCTGCATGGATGTGTACTTGTATTTCTGAATATTTATGTACCTACAGTATTGTACACCTATTTTTACATTTGTAACTTTGTAACAAAGTCTAAATCGTAAGGCTTTTTTAAAAGTTCTGTTGCCTGCTTATTATAATCTGCTTTCAGCAATAACCCAACAAATATAGACCACAGTTTTCTCATTCATAAAATAAGAGGGTTAAATTGGTGATGTATAGTTCTTGGTTCCAGCTTTAAAAAAGGAAACAGCACTAGAGGGTTCTAAGTTCCAACCATTGTCTCTTGCAAAAAATACTTGATGAGCAGCTCCCATGTGTTGGGCTCTGTGCTAGCACTGGATGTAATTGTGGAAAAAGAGTAGCCAAAGCTGATGTGCTTGTAGACCTTGTAGACTAGTGTATTGGCTACTGTTATGAAAGTGATATTTATTTGTACTAAAATGGCTTGTTTGATACTCTTCAATTTCTGTGTCAGGGAAGTAGAAATCAGGGCAGTTTCCTCCTCCATCACTCCATCCCCCATCCCTTTAAATTCTAGCACGACATATTTCTTAAAGAATGTCTCCCATCTCCATCACCGAATTAAAAGGCAGGTCTGGGTCCCCTCGATTAAGTGGAAGGATGGTTTCTAGGTGGAGACTAGAGGAACACCTGGCAGATGTGGGGTAGAACACGACTCCAATACTGAGCGTACGATTCTGTCTCTCCTCATCCCAAGTTCATTTTGCATTCCCAGATCTGAAATATTTTTTATAACTATGGTATATTCCTATAGCTTTAAGGGCTTAATACATTCCCTTAATTATACCAATCCTCATAAATTCTATTCTGGGGCCATAACTGCCCAATTCAGTGTGAAGATACATATTTCCATTTAAATGCAACCAGAGCCTCTGCAATAGAAAGTGACTGAATGAAAGAAAGCTGAATAAAGATTTACCAAAAAGTGCTTAGGAAGGGAATTCTGCTTCTGGTTATGGAGGACCAGTTTGTTTCAGACCAACAATCCTATGGAGAACAACTAGAAAATTATATCAATTTGATCAATTATAAAAACAATAATCATTTTTGAAGACATCTGAGAACTACCAAGACTTGAAAGGCTAAGATTCGAGAGAAGGAAAATCTAGAGAGGTGAGCCAGCCATTTGGTACTGTTTTACTTCTGGAGGCATTTGATAAATCTAAAGAGGTATCTGAGTGGCTTAGAAGCTAATCACAAAGTGGTGATTTAGAGGCCACGAAACTGGACAGAGTAATCTTACGGGGCTGGAGTAATTAAAAATTGAGTTCAGGACTTGCCAAGAAGGAGCTTTCTCTTGGGGTTTTTGAAAGACTCTATCCCAGGAGTAAGGATAAACAAGAACTAAAGAAGCCCTTAAAAACAATGAAACTTCTCTGTATAAAACTTTAATGGCAGATACATGTTATTATACATTTGTCCAAACCTGTAAAATGTATATCACCAAGAGTAAACCCCCATGTAGACTACGGTCTTTGGGGGATAATATGTCAATATAGGGTCATCAATTGTAACAAATGTACCACTCTTCTGGGGGAGATTGATAGTGGGAGAAGATATATATGTGAGCAGGGAGCAGGGGGTATATGGGAAATCTTTGCACCTTCCTCTTAGTTTTGTTCTGAACCTAACATTACTCTGAAAATAATGTCTATTTTTTAAAAAAACAAGAAGCTCTTAGAATGACTCAGACCTAGCTTGACTCTAAAGTTTTGGTAGTTAAATTCCTCCTAACTTCAGGATACAGGTAATTTGAAATGAGCCATTTTGGATGCACCAGACTGGCTTTGCCATCCTGCTAATCCCATGCCAGTTTTGGAGTATGGTGAGTGAGCACTGAAGTTGGAGACAGGAAGCCTGAGTTTGAAATTCAGATGAGACACTGACCCCCTGAGTTATTGTGGACAGTATTCTTTAAGCCATACCTGCTGCACCTATAAATGAAGTGTGATGAACACCTTCCGAATTTTCCCCAAGGGATGCTGGGAGGCTCAAAGGAAAGAAGAGATACAAGACTATTTTTGTGAGGAGCTATGCAAAGGCTTAGTCTAGACTAGGCTGGAGTAAGTGATAAACCCTGATATCTCAGTGATTCCACGCTGCAAATGTCTGTTCCTTCTTCAGACGGTACTGATTTAGTAGCTCTCTTGGGGACTGTCCTCCAGTAATGACTCAGGAATTTCCACCCAGGAGTGCCCCCATCTTCCACATAAGACCTCTGTGATCACCAAGAAAAGGAAGAGAGAGGAAGAAATTGCATGAGATTTCAGAACCAAAACTAAAGTTGGGTACCATCACTCCTACCCACACCCTATTGGCCAAAACCAAATCACATGGTCCCAAATAACTTCAAGGGAGGTTGGGAAATGTAGTCTTCCTTTGTGTCCAAGAAGTGGGATCGGTTAGCATCAAGCCTGTCTCTGCCAAACCATTGATGTCCAAGTTGCATCCATTGCAATGTACTTGGACTTAGAGAAGAAGATAGTGATTTTCCCATTATGCTTTTGCTTTCATAAAGGATTAAACTACACTTTGAATTCCTCCCATGGACTTTATTAAAACACAATTAAACAACATATTACTAAAAAAACAAAAATCAGACAAGTAGTTCGTGTTCTGAAAGAAAAATTTGTTTAGACAAACTACAAATGCAGGAAGCAGATGAGACAGAAATAAAACCTTCAGTCCTCAAGACATTTTATAACAAGAGAGTCCCAGTGCAGCTTGGTTACTTAGAGAGAGAAAAATTCTCCAGCGACTCATACAGTCATAACTAACAGATATCTGTGCTCTTGTGTGTCCTGACACTCTCCCAAATATATCTTTATAATGGAGACTCGGGCCAGGAGACTCAAACTTGGAATATTTTTACAAAAATGAGAATATCCAGGCATTGAACTTGGATTCTCATCAGAGCAGTAGCAGTAACTGCTTCCATAGCTCTAGCAAACTCACAGATCTCATCTGATTATTAGAAAAGTGTATTAATCAGAATGTCCCAAAGTGGGAAATAAAAAAGGTATGTTGTTTCTTAAAAAAAGATGCTGTTTCTATGGTCAGTTAATTTTTGGAAACACTGTGTTCTGTTTTTGTTGTCTTTCCTGCAGAGCCTTTAACATTCTGATGTGAATTGTGACTGTCCAAAGTATAAAAGCCTGTGTATGTATGTATATGTGTATGCGTGTGCATAAGTGGTCACATGCACGTGCATTGGGGGTAGGGCAGAGTTGGGAATTTAGGATAAAGCATTCCTCACACTTACTTGGCCAGATACTATTTTATAGTATAAGAGATGTTGGGATGTATGGGCTCTGATGCCCTTCATGTATCTAACAGTAATCCATGGCTTTGATTTGTCCCCTGCATAGCCAGGTGACTCGAAGACATATCGAGCTTCTAATTCACGTGTGTGCAGAGGTAGAAGTCTGGGGGAAATGTGTGAAGACTATTGTTACCCAAATTGTTCCATGAGAATCTGGAATTAAAGTTCTCTAAGGTCCCAGGCTAGCCTAAATTTCTATAAATTTATGAACCTAAGCCTTTTGGTGATGGGAAGATTCTGTGTGCTTTCAAGTCTGTACTTGCAAACCTTACCCTTCAGGCTTAAAAATCAGACAGACCCTTAGAAAATACAGAGTAAATTTTTAAAGTAAAAAGGAAAACATATTCTTCTTTAAAAGACATTTTAAGTCAGGAATATTGCCCCTATGATGGAAAAGATTCATCTTTGACCCTCCCATGTACTTGCAATCAGTGTAATCTTTCTGAAACATATATCAGATAAAATCATTTCCTCTCCTTAAAAAAATAGACAAGCATCATTCATGTGATTTCCCATAAAAGTACAAACCTACTGTGAGGGATTGTAAGACCTTCATAATTTAACTCTTGCCATGCTGACTCATCTCATCACTGGAGTCTATCCATCTCCACGCCCACATTCCCACCACCGTTTCTACCATGGCGGGGAGGAAGAGATTGTCCGCTATCCTTCTAGGTTCTTCTGGCTGGTCTAAATTGACATGAGACAGATTAACAGGAGGAAATCGAACAAAGTTTATTAATATGCGTACATGGAAAACTGAGTAACTCACCAAAATGGTGGATGACCTCACTTTAAATACCATGTTCTTCTAAAGACGAAACAGAATGTTGGGGGTAGTTGTTTGGGACTCCCAAGGGGAGGAAGACAATTCATGTGGAGACGGAAAAGCAAATGTTTGGTCAACAGATGTTTGTCAGGCCAGACAGAGACAATGGGACACAGAGTGGACTCTAATCTCTAGGCCCTAACTCACCACACCAAGCCCATAGTCTCTGCAGATATGTCTGGGGATAGCGCTATTCCAGGGGTACAGTCTCTTTATCTAAATTCTTTATGCAGCTAAGGGGGAGGTAAAAAGAAAGACTTCCTGAGTCTTCTGTTTCTTAAAAATAATCAGCCTAAATGAATCCTCATGCCAAAGAGACACATTTGGGGCTGGCAAATTTTACTGCCCTATAACCACTAGGTATACCCTATGCCATCACTATACACACACTCCTGCTATCATATTAACCACTAGGTATACCCTATGCCATCACTATACACACACTCCTGCTATCGTCTTAACCATTAGGTATACCCTATGCCATCACTATACACACACTCTTACTATCATCTTAACCACTAGGTGTACCCTATGCCATCACTATACACACACTCTTATGCCATCACTATACACACACTCCTACTATCATCTTAACCACTAGGTATACCCTATGCCATCACTATACACACACTCCTACTATCATCTTAACCATTAGGTATACCCTATGCCATCACTATACACACACTGTTACTATCATTTTAACCACTAGCTATCTCATGCTGTCTCTATGTCCAGCCCACAATCATTTTCTTCATCCCTAGGTACATTACACTGGCACTATGCCCATGAGCTAACAATCTTCACAACCACTAGATATCTTATGATACATCTAGTTCTGCACACCCATCGTCACTTTCACCACTACTTATCCTCTGCCAACAACTAACCTTGGTGTTGCTATCCTTTCCCTAAAGACAGCAAATAAGTTCACCCCACTGTGATTTGGATCATCAGTTTTGCTCCCTGGAATTTTCTTTCATCTTTCTCTGCCTGGAAAAATTTATATTCACCTGTCAAGGTTCAAGTGTGTCTCAGGGAAGACTTGCCCAGTTCTCTACCGCATAAAGTGGATCCAGTTCACTCCTGCTTCCTCCTCCCAAAGCACTTTGCATGTGGTGCTTCCATAGTTATGTTTAGTAGAAATTTATCCTCAGTCTTTATAATAACAGCCTTACCACCCACCAAGTAGTTACAATGTGTGCTTTCTGTGTATTACCTTGGTTAATATTCATATTAGTCCTAATGAGGTTGATACTATTTTTAACTTTGTTTTACAGATGAGAAAACTAACAGTCCTAGTGGCTGAGTAACTTGATTAAGATCACACAGGTACTATAGATTGGAGCTAGGATTTAGATGAGGATCTGTAAGACTCCACAGTCCCTGCCCAAAATGAACAGAGAGCCGCGTTTGATCCCAGCTCTGCCACTGAACAAGTTGTCTGGGGCCGACCACTTAACCTCACAGAGCCTCAGTCTCCTTGTCTGAAAATCTGGCTAACCCCTGCCTTGTTCCTCACTGGGGTATTGTGATCAGGAAATGAAATAATGAATCCAAAAGGGCTTTGGAAATGCTAAAGTACTATGCAAATGCAAGCTAATTAATTAATGAACTCATTAACATGTTCTCCTGCTGGGCTGCAGTTAGGGCCAAATTATAAATAATCCTCATCTTGCCGGGAATTTAACCAAGAAATTTAGGGTGGTGGGAGGGAGAAAGAAGGCTGTGGACCCAAAATCTAAAACTCTGCACATACTATGGAAGGCAGTTTAGCGCAGAATCATTCCCTTTGCCAGCCACAGAGTTATTCTTTATTTTGAACAAAATGGAAAGGGATGAAAGATTTCAGAGGGATAAAAAAATCCCTGTAATGTGCTCATTAATAAAGATGGTCCAGCATCTTGTCCTAAATCCCCACAAGGGAGTGGAGTGGTCCTATAGTAAACACCTAGGTCTTCATTACTTATTAATATTTAGCAAACATTTTTACTATGTGCCAGGAACCGCTCCAAGTGCTTTACAAATTTTAGCTTGTTTAACCCTCATAAAGACTCTATGAGTAGTAATGCTCCTATCCCCAATTTACAGGTGGAGAAACTAAGATTCACAGAGGTTAAGTCATCCAAGGTCATGCCAACAGGAAGTAGTGGAGGCAGGATTCATACCCACATCATCTGGTTTCTGCAGCCATGCCCTTGACCCTGTACCACATTGCCTCTCTTTATGTGGCCTGGCAATTCATCCACAGAGACATCCAGGACAGTTTACCTGGAGAAGGTAGTGGACAGACAGTAGCAGCCCTTGTTTACTACACACTAATTATATGCCAATTACTGTATAGAAACAATAGGTACAGCCCCATTGAATTTTCACGGGTATATTAGGAAGATGGAAATAGATCAGCAAGTCTTGTTTCCCTTGGTGTCTGCCACCTGCAGGGAGGCTGCATTCTGCCTTCCCTCTCTGTGAGCTTGGACAAGCCTGTTCTCTCCTGAGTCAGGGGTTCCTGTGGTTGTGGGGTGCTGCACGCAGCCGAGAGGGGAAGATCTGGGTCAGGAAGCCCCCTGCTGCTCTGCATCCTTGTCACATTCTCCAAAGAGCTTTGCAGGACTCAAGGTAATATGCTGATCTCAATCTTTCTGACTCAGATGTCTCTTTCTCAGTTGGTTCTGAACTCAGGCAAGAAAAATAAGAATGTTGCTTACTAACCAGGTCAAACCCCAACAGATGAGAAAAACTGGAGCTAGGAAGTTCCCCTGCCTAAGGTCACAGTGCTAGGACGTGGAGGAGCTAGGACTAACGAGAACTATGATGCTGTTGTGTTTCCTACTAATTCCAGAACGGGATAGCTTTCAAGTATAGCTGGTCAGGAATGAGCAAAGGCCAAACTCTGTGGCTTATGATAATACTAGCTGTTTTTACAATAATATAGTAGCTTCATTTATTTTCATTTGATTTGATTTGATTTTAAGAGAAGAAAAGAAATCACTTTCCACATACCAGGCTCTGTAAGGATAAGAGAGTAGCAAAAATCTGTACCTGAAAATAGATTTGTCCAATTCTAAAGCCAACAGGTATTCCACTGTATATAACATATGCTTCCCCATGTCTTAAATGTTGTATAAGCAATGTTGCAACTAAAATAACAGGAACTTGACAAAATGTATGGACATGTGGACACCAAGGGGGTTCGGCGGGGTGGGGGTGGGATGAATTGGGAGACTGGGATTGACATGTATACACTAATATGTATAAAATAGATAACTAATAAGAACCTGCTGTATAAAAAAAATAAAATTCAAAAAAAAAATTCTGGAAAACCTAAGAAGGGAAAAAACAAACTAATATTTGATTCCCTTTTTTTGAGATGATACTATTGGTGGCTTTTTTGCAGCATTCCCATTGACATGTAAATATGTGTAAGGCCCTAATTAAAGTCAAATACCTTACTAAAAAGAGAATTAAAAATCATTTTTAAAAAGAGGAAAAATATAAATAAAAGAGCAACAGGACAGAGTCAAGATGGCAGTGTGGGAAGACACCAAGTTAGCATTTTCCCACAACTAGAGTGCCTGCTGGCCGCTGGTGTAGGACCCTGATGCCCAAGGAGATGGAAGGACCCCCTAAGTGAACTGGTAGGACATTGGGGGACTGAGGAGGGAGGAGAAGCGGAGACCAGATAGGATCCGTGACCCTGAAGCCAGGGAGATCAGGAGAGGCAGGTGGGAGGGGCCCTCTGGGACGAGCAGGAGAGGAGTAGCGGGCGTTTGCCCCGCCCACTCGGGGCCGGGGAGCCTTCTGAGCTCCCAGGCTGGTCCCCTGTCCTCCAAGGCCCCCCATCCCCCTGGCTGCATTGGTCCTGGGGGCATAGGAGGAAGGCTGAGGGGAGAACAGGAGAGGCAAGTGGGAGGGGCCCTCCAGGACCAGAGGAGCAGGAGAGGAGCGGAGGGCACTTTCCCCGCCCACTCAAGCCCAGGAAGCCTGCTGGGCTCCCAGGTGAGGCCCCCTGCGCTCTGAGACCAGGGGTGGGGGACACGCCTGGGCCCCTTCTGTTCCTTGAGCCTAAGCCCCACTGCCTACAGCCCACAGGGCCTTTCCCAGCCCTGTGGGTCCTAAGCATAGGCCCCGCCCACCACCCAAACCTCACCCTCGCTTATGCCCTGCCCCACACAGCCAAGGCCTTTTCTCCCTTCTTTTTTGTTTTCTTTCCCTCCTCCTCTTTTTCACTATTGTGGTACTGTTGTACTTTCCAGTTGTTGATTCATCTATATTTTTATATTCTTTCTAGCGTATCTGTTAGTTTCCTAGTCTAATGTTATTTTTTTATTTGTTATTGTTCTCTTTTTTTTTTTTGGCCACCCCACGCGGCTTACGGGATCTTGGTTCACAAGCTGCAGGTTGGGCCAAAGCTTCTGCAGTGGGAGCTCCAAGTCCGAACCACTGGACTAACAGAGAACCTCAGACCCCAGGGAATATTCATCTGAGTGAGGTCTCATTGAGGTCCTCATCTCAGCACCAAGACCCAGCTCTACCGAAGAGCCTACAAACTCCAGTGTTGGAAGCCTCAGGCCAAACAACCAGTAAGACAGGAGCACAATCCCACTCATAAAAAGAAAAAGAGAGATGGCAAAAAAATATGTCACAGATGAAGGAGCAAAGTAAAAACCTACAAGACTAAATAAATGAAGAGGAAATAGGCAATCTACCTGAAAAAGAATTCATAGTGATGACAGTAAATATGATCCACAATCTCAGAAATAGAATGGAGGCACAGTTTGAGAAAATACAAGAAATGTCTAGCAAAGATGTAGAAGAACTAAAGAACAAACAAACAGAGATGAACAACACAATAAATGAAATGAAAAACACACTAGAAGGAATCAATAACAGAATAACTGAGGCAGAAGAACGAATAAGTGAACTGGAAGACAAAATGGTGGAAATAACTTCCAAGAAGCAGAATAAAGAAAAAAGAATGAAAAGAATTGAAGACAATCTCAGAGACATCTGGGACAATGCGAAATGCACCAACATTCAAATTATAGGGGTCCCAGAAGAAGAAAAAGAAAGGGTCTGAGAAAATATTTGAAGAGATTATAGTCAAAAGCTTCCCTAACATGGAAAAGGAAATAGTCACTCAAGTCCAGGAAACACAGAGAGTCCCATAGAGGATAAACCCTAGGAAAAACACACCAAGACACATATTGATCAAACTAACAAAAATTAAATTCAAAGAAAAAATATTAAAAGCAGCAAGGAAAAAACAAAAAAATACATACAAAGGAATCCCCGTAAGGTTACCAGCTGATTGTTCAGCAGAAAATCTGCAGGCCATAAGGGAGTGGCAGGATATACTTAGAGTAATGAAAGAAAAAAACCTACAACAAAGATTACTCTACCCAGCAAGCATCTCATTCAGATACGATGGAGAAATCAAAAGCTTTTCAGACAAGCAAAAGCTAAGAGAATTCAGTACCACCAAACCAGATTTATAACAAATACTAAAGAAACTTCTCTAGGTGGGAAACACAAGAGATGAAAAAGACCCACAAAAACAAACCCAAAACGATTAAGAAAATTGTAATAGGAACATACATATCAATAATAACCTTGAATGTAAATGGATTAAATGCCCCAACCAAAAGATGTAGACTGGCTGAATGGATACAAAAACAGGACCCATATATATGCTGTCTACAAGAAACCCACTTCAGGCCTAGGGACACATACAGACTGAAAGTGAAGGGATGGAAAAAGATATTCCATGCAAATGGAAATCAAAAGAAAGCTGGAGTAGCAAGACTCGTATCAGATAAAATAGAGTTTAAAATAAAGAGTGTTACTAGAGATAAGGAGGGACACTACATAATGATCAAGGGATCAATCCAAGAAGAAGATATAACAATTATAGATGTTTATGCACCCAACATAGGAGCACCTCAATACATAAGGCAAAAGCTAACAACCCTGAAAGGAGAAATTGACAGTAACACAATAATATTAGGGGACTTTAACACCCCACTTACACCAATGCACAGAGCATCCAAACAGAAAATAAATAAGGAAACACAAGTTTTAAATGACACAATGGACCAGATAGATTTAATTGGTATTTATAGAACATTCCACCCAAAATTGGGAGAATACATTTTCTTCTCAAGTGCACATGGAGCATTCTCCAGGATAGGTCACATCATGGGTCACAAATCAAGGCTCGGAAAATTTAAGAAAACTGAAATCATATCAAGCATTTTTTCTGACCACAACGCTATGAGATTGGAAATCAATTACAGAAAAAAAACTGTAAAAAACACAAATACATGGAAGCTAAATAGTGCACCACCAAAAAACCAAGAGATCACTGAAGAAATCAAAGAGGAAATCAAAAAATACATAGAAACAAATAACAATGAAAACACAACGACCCAAAACCTATGGGGCACAGCAAAAGCAGTGCTAAGAGGGAAGTTTATAGCAATTCAATCTTGCTCAAAAATCAAGAAAAAACTCAAAACAATCTAACCCTACCCTTAAAACAACTAGAGAAAGAAGAACAAAGAAAACCCAAAGTCAGTAGAAGGAAAGAAATCATAAAGATCATAAATCTTTACGATTTCTGATAAATAAAATGAAAAAAACAATAGCAAAGATCAATAAACCTAAAAGCTGGTTCTTTGAGAAGATAAACAAAATTGATAAACCATTAGCCAGACTCGTCAAGAAAAAAAGGGAGAAGATGCAAATCAATAAAATTAGAAATGAAAAAGGAGAAATCACAACTGACACTGCAGAAATACAAAGGATTATAAGAGACTACTACAAACAACTATATTCCAATAAAATGGACAACCACGAAGAAATGGACAAATTCTTGGAAAGGTACAATTTTCCAAGACTGAACCAGGAAGAATTAGAAAATATAAACAGGCCTATCAGAAGTAATGAAATTGAAACTGTGATTAAAATCTTCCAACAAACAAAAGTTCAGGACCAGATGGCTTCAGAGGCAAATTCTATCAAATATTTAGAGAAGAGCTAACACCAATCCTTCTCAAACGCTTCCAAAAACTTCAGAGGGAGAAATACTCCCAAATTCATTCTACGAAGCCACCATTACCCTGATACCAAAACCAGAAAAAGATATCACAAAAACAGAAAATTATAGACCAATATCACTGATGAAAATACATATGCAAAAATTCCTGAACAAAATACTAGCAAACAGAATCCAACAACACATTAAAAGAATCATACACCATGACCAAGTGAGATTTATGCCAGAGATGCAAGGGTTCTTCAATTTATGCATATCAATCAATGTGATACACCATATTAACAAATTGAAGGAGAAAAACCATGTGATCATCTCGACAGATGCAGAGAAAGCTTTCAACAAAATTCAACACCCATTTATGATAAAAACCCTCCAGAAAATGGGCATAGAGGGAACCTACCTCAACATAATAAAGGCCGTGTATGATAAACCCACAGCCAACATCATTCTCAATGGTGAAAAACTGAAAGTATTCCCTCTAAGATCAGGAACAAGACAAGGATGTCCATTCTCACCACTATTATTCAACATAGTTTTGGAAGTTTGAGCCACGGCAATCAGAGAAGAAAAACAAATAAAAGGAATCCAAAGTGGAAAAGAAGAAGTAAAACTGTCATTGTCTGTGGATGACATGATCCTATACATAGAGAATCCTAAAGATGCCACCAGAAAACTACTAGAGCTAATCAATGAATTTGGTAAGGTAGCAGGATACAAAATTAATGCACGGGAATCTCTGGCATTCCTATACACCAACAATGAAAAATCAGAAAGAGAAATTAAAGAAACAATCGCATTTACCATCACAACAAAAAGAATAAAATACCTAGGAATAAACCTACCTAAGGAGGCAAAAGACTTGTACTCAGAAGACTATAAAACACTGATGAAAGAAATCAAAGATGACACAAACAGATGGAGAAGTGTACCATGTTCTTGGATTGGAAGAATCAACATTGTGAAAATGACTCTACTACACAAAGCAATCTATAGATTCAATGCAATCCCCATCAAACTACCAATGGCATTTTTCACAGAATTAGAACAAAAAAATTTACAATTCATATGGAAACATAAAAGTCCCCAAATAGCCAAATCAATCTTGAGAAAGAAAAATGGAGCTGGAGGAATCAGGCTCCCTCACTTCAAATTTTACCTCAGAGCTACAGTAATCAAGACAGTATGGTACTGGCACAAAAACAGAAATATAGATCAATGGTACAGGGTAGAATGCCCGGAGATAAACCCACACACATATGGTCACCTAATTTACGACAAAGGAGGCATGAACATACAAGGGAGAAAAGGCAGCCTCTTCAATAAGTGCTGGGAAAACTGGACAGCTACATGTTAAAGAATGAAATTAGAACACTCCCTAACACCATACACAAAAATAAACTCAAAATGGATTAAAGACCTAAATATAAGACCAGACACTATAAAACTCTTAGAGGAAAACATAGGAAAACCACTCTTGAACATAAACCACAGCAAGATCTTTTTTGACCCACCTCCTAGAGTAACAGAAATAAAAGCAAAAATAAACAAATAGGACTTAATTAAACTTAAAAGCTTTTGCACAGCAAAGGAAACCATAAACAAGATGAAAAGATAACCCTCAGAATGGGAGAAAATATTTGCAAATGAAACAATGGACAAAGGATTAATCTCCAAAATATACAAACAGCTCATGGAGCTCAATATCAAATAAACAATCCAATTTAAAAAATGGGCGGGGGCTTCCCTGGTGGCGCAGTGGTTGAGAGTCCGCCTGGCGATGCAGGGGACACGGGTTCATGCCACGGTCTGGGAGGATCCCACATGCCGCGGAGTGGCTGGGCCCGTGAGCCATGGCCTCTGAGCCTGCATGTCCGGAGCCTCTGCTCCGCAGCGGGAGAGGCCACAACGGCGAGAGGCCCACGTACCACAAAAAATAATAATAATAAAATTAAAAATGGGCAGAAAACCTAAATAGACGTTTCACAAAGGAAGACATACAGATGGCCAAGAGGCACATGAAAAGATGCTCTACATCACTAATTGTTAGAGAAATGCAAGTCAAAACTACAATGAGGTATCACCTCATGCCAGTCAGAATGGCCAACATCAAAAAATCTAGATACAATAAATGCTGGACATGGTGTGGTGAAAAGGGAGCACTCCTGCACCCTTGGTGGGAATGTAAATTGATAAAACCACTATGGAAAACAGTATGGGGATTCCTTAAAAAACTAAAAATAGAACTACCACATGACCCAGCAATCCCACTACTGGACCCATACCCTGAGAAAACCATAATTCAAAAAGAGACATGTACCACAATGTTAATTGCAGCACTATTTACAATAGCCAGGGCATGAAATCAACCTAAATGTCCATTGACAGATGAATGTATAAAGAAGATGTGGCACATATATACAGTGGAATATTACTCAGCCATATAAGGAAACGAAATTGAGTTATTTGTAGTGAGGTCGATGGACCTAGAGTGTGTCATACAGAGTGAAGTAAGTCAGAAAAAGAAAAACAAATACTGTGTGCTAATGCATATATATGGAATCTAAAACAAAACAAAAACAAAAAACAAATGGTACTGATGAACCTAATTGCAGGGCAGGAATAAAGATGTAGACATAGAGAATGGACTTGACACAGGGTGGAAGGGGGAAGCTGGGGTGAAGTGAGAGTAGCATCAACATATATACACTACCGAATGTAAAATAGTTAGATAGTGGGAAGCAGCAGCATAGCACAGGGAGATCAGCTTCGTGCTTTGCAATGACCTAGAGGGGTGGGATAGGGAGAATGGGAGGGAGGCTCAAGAGGGAGGGGATATAGGGACATATGTATGCATATGGCTGATTCATGTTGGTGTACAACAGAAACTAACACAGTACTGTGAAGCAATTATATTCCAATAAAGATCTATTTTTAAAAAAGAGCAAACATTGTGTTTAATTTGCTGAATTACATCATGTTCAATTTTATAGCAATACCTGAGAAGATAATTTATATTAGTTTAAATAATTCCACCACCTGCTATAGGACCTGTTCATTAATGAAGTCTCCTTATTGCTTTGATATTTGGGCATTTGCTGTTTGCTCTGGTTCATCTAATATATTTATCAATGATAAAATTAATTCTAAAAAAACAATGTCATCCACAATCCCATAATCCCATTACCCTAATCAATCAACCATGATTATTTGTCCACATTCCCCTTCAATCCTTTGTGTAGACAATTGTGGAGTTTATGTACTTACAGTCATAGAGTTTCCCCCAAAATCTCATATTCAGGACTAAAATTTCAATAACTGCATAAAATTAGCTTGTTAATATTATTTACTAAAACACGTTCTTTGTGTTCTATAGTAAGTATATCTCCAAAATTGTACCCTTATAAATAACATGGTGATGAATATCTTCAAATAAATAGCTTTGATTTGGGGGGGGGATAATTTCCTGAGCATAGATATCAGTGGTGGGTTTTCCAGGTTAGATGGCTTCAATTTGGACAAAGTAGAAATGGAATTGACATGAGCATTAAACGTTTCCCATAAGCATCATCCCTCACCTCCTGACTCACGGCAGAAGATGCAGAGAGAGTTGGGGAAGCACGTCAGCCCATGATTAGACCAGTCAAACATGTTTAAATAAAAAAGGAGTTTAGAATATTTAACAGGATCAAAGATAAAAGATTACAGAGATTTGGAGCCCTTTAATAACTATTAAAAATACATCCCCCCACTCTACTCCTGGTGGTGCGTCAAGCGCAGAAGAGAATCTGACAGACATGGAATTCAAAAGTCAGGGGCCTTTATCTTTGTGACAGCGTCATCTGACAGGTAAGGAAAAAAACATATTTTGTGTTTACTTGAGAGGGGAAAGAAGTATAGTTACTTACTGAGAATGGGAAGCAGCCAATCTAAGAGCCACCCGGATGATGGAGTTGTAAGATGTTAGAGCAGGAAGAGAACTTCATAACCTAGACCATCCCCTCCACTACCAAGACAGGCAACCGAGTGTCATCAAGGGTTACAAACTGGCCTCTAGTCACCGTGCATCCCAGGCAGAGCCCAGACCCTCTGGCTTCTGTCCAGTGCTCTTTCCAGTGACCTATGCTGCCTCCTCTCAAAATAAAATGAGGGCTAACAGACAGCCACCACTGAGAGACTTGAGGCATTCCAACTTCCGCTTACTTTTAGGTTAGAAGGGGTTACATCAGACACGCAGAACTTCATTCCCAGCTCAAGCATCCTGGACGGCCCCAACACGCATTTCCAGAAAGGGAAATTTCCTTTTTTCCCTGGGACAGTTGGCCTGCTTCATTGCTCCCCACTCCCTGAACTGCCAGGAGCCCCGACTGGTTAAGGTGAGTCCTGATGCCCTGCAGGTGGCACTTCCCATCAGTACCCATCAGTGTGCCCACTCCAGCTTTTGGCTCCTGTTCTCTCTGGGCTGCTATCCAGTCTAATTGGCCAATGTCCAGGCTGTAACAGTCGTCAGATATTTTGAACGTCACCCCTGGCATTTGCCAAAGTTTTCCTATGAACTAGTGGATTCACCAGATTGTCCTAAAAAGAGGAAAAATAAGTTTGCAGACGGGATGAATAATCCAGCCTCTGAGAACAGCTGCAAGGAAGATTCTGGTTAACAGTGTTTAACTCAATGTTTCCAAACTTATTAGACCATATAGGAACAGTACTGCTCCTTCCTGAAATGTTTTCAGTTTCAAGGAATACCTGTTATGGTCCTGGGAACTAGGGTTCTGGGAAACAGTCATGGAAAGGAAATGGATTTCCACTCTCTGATGGCACCTGTGTCTGAAAGTCCCATCTTCCTCTAGAAGAAGATGTGGATAAAGTCCAGCTTTGGGAAGGAAAACATGGGAAAATGGTAGAGATATTGACATATTGAAACTCTGATTCTTCCACTTGACCTTGAGGAAATGACTTAAATTGTCATATGCTTGGTTTCTTCATCTGTAAGACAGGTTTAGCATTACCTCCTTATCAAGATTACTGTGAGTATGCTAAAGCTAAAAGATGTAAAGTATTGATCACGATCACGGTGCCTGGCAGAGAGTAAATACAGAGAAGTGTTAGCTGCTGTCAACCATCCCAGAACACCATAAAGGGTGCCCTTGAGGCTTCCTGCTCTCCTGAAGATCAGTCTGGTTGACAGACAAGATAGGACTCTAGAACTATAGCCGCATAAAAGATAGGACTGAACCTAGGCTGGAGGGACATGGTGTCATTGGAATGGTTTGAAGATGTTTCATAAAATCGGTGTGATCGGTTGAGCCCTAACAGAAAGACCATTCTCCTCTTTCCACTCATTAAAAAAACAACTGCCTTCTTTAGAATGGTGGTTGCCGGGGACAAGCGGGGATAGAGAATGAGGAATTATTGTTTAATGTGTGCAGAATTTCAGTTTGGGAAGATGAAAAAAGTTCTAGAGATGGATGGTGTGTTGGTTACATAACAATGTGAATGTACTTAATACCACTGAACTGTACACTTTAAAATGGTACATTTTGTGTTATGTATACTATACCACACTTTTAAAAAAGGAAATAATTGTTCCCTTTTTATCCAAGGGACACTTTAGCTCACCCTCTGCTCTGTACAAATTCACATCACTGGTTGAGACCACATCTCCCAGAGTGTGCTCGTCCTTTCTCGGCTTCCTCATCCCATTTCTTGTTCCTTCTAGGGTTTCTCTTCTTTTCCAGCCAAGCCTCCAGATGGTATTTCAGTAACTCAGCTAAACACCTTCCATCACAGTCTTTTTTCCCCCTTCTCCCCCAGTTCACTTAAAAATAAATTGTCTTTTTTCGTAATTCCAGACAGAACATGAAGCTCTCTCTCTTTTACACTGCAACTGAATCCTAAGTACACAATTATGCAGGGAATGTCTTTAGATTCACCAGCTTGAGAACTTTTAAACATTAAGCTCTGAATCAGATAACAGCTTTCATCTAAAGAAGAGCTTTACACTGTACCTAAGTAAAAGCTTAACTTATAAAAAAAGTTGTTACCAGGGGTATAAAAATATCAAGGTGGGCTTCCCTGGTGGCTCAGTGGTTGAGAATCAGCCTGCAAGTGCAGGGGACACAGGTTCGATCCCCGGTCTGGGAAGATCCCACATGCTGCAGAGCAACTGAGCCTGTGCACCACAACTACTGAGCCTGTGCTCTAGAGCCCGTGAGCCACAACTACTGAAGCCAAGTCCACACGCCTGGAGCCCGTGCTCCACCACGACAGAAGCCACCACAATGAGAAGCCCGCGCACCGCAACGAAGAGTAGCCCCTGCTTGCCGCAATTAGAGAAAGCCCGTGCGCAGCAACGAAGACCCAACACAGCCATAAATAAATAAATAAATAAACAACAAACAAATAAATAAATAAATGTATGTATGTCAAGGTAATAAAATAAGTGACTGCAAAACCCTCCCAAATAAAACAAGCCTCCCCAAAATTAAGTAAGAATATTTCTAATGCAGCTGATGGCTTATTAGTTTCTGCTGTCCACCTCTGCGTGTGATGCTTCCAAAAAAAAATCCAAGTGACACAAGTATACTAGTGTCCCCCTCCCCATCTACCTATTAATAAGATTTCACCATGTAAAACAAGCTAGACAATCACTATGCCCTAGTTGGCTGTGGTTAAGACTTAATTGGACGGCTGTGTTCAATTTTGAGCATCATGTTTCCAGAAAGAAAAGAAAAAAGCGATAAATTGGATGTAGTCCAAAGGAAAGCAAGACAACAGATGAAAGTGGCTTAGAAAATAAGACCCAGTTGGAATGTTAAGGTAATTCTGTGCGTTTTCATCTCAAAGAAAAGATTGCTGGGAAATAATGGAAAGCATCTGATGAGTCAATTCTGACTGGATCTCTGAGGGCATAACGATGGTAGGAAGAGGAGAAGGGAGGGAATCTTGTTCAATTCCTTCTCTGCAGCTCACAGCACAAGCTCTGGCATGTAGTGGGTGTTCAGTAAAAACGTTCTTGTTGAACACCCCCTAGAGAAACACACTGAAATGAGATTGTGAAATCTTCTCAGCTGATGCTTTACAAATCTCTTTTGCTAGAAAGTGTCTAATTGTTGGGCTTGATCTGCAACAAACATAATTTAGGAAAGGTAAGATCAATGTTCCCATTAAACCCGTCATGGATTCAATAACTTACCCCAAGGCTCCTGTCAACGCTGCTAACTCAATTATCTGTACTTGTAGCCACGTTCGTGGTGTCACTCCAAAATTTACAACTCTCTGTGGCCCCCAAGGTAAAGTTCAAAATCTGGAGGTACACTGGTGTCTACATTCTGGCTCAGAGATGCCTTTCTAATCTAGCTGCCTCTCCTTCCCTCTCCACGTCCACCTACTCAGACAGAATGTTCTGCACATGACGCCCACCCCAACATTTTTCACCCTGCCATATCTCAGGCAAACCCGCTTTTCATTCTCAGTGACACTGCTTCCTATCTATGTGACCTTGAGCTAACTGCTCGCCTTCCCTGAATCTTGTTCCGTCACATGTAAAGTCGGGACAGTAATAGCTCCTATGCGTCTTAAAGAAGGTCATGCATGTATGTAAAATTTTCAGCACCGTGCCTGGCACATAGAGTCCTCCCCTATTTTCCTGTCTTTGATGATGCTATGTTCTTTCTCCAGAATGTCCTTCAGGCTTGCTTTTCACCAATTTGCTAAATTCTACCCATGCACTGAAGCCCAACTCAAGTCTAACCTTATTCACAGAGTTTTCCCCGAACGCCATAGTCTACAAGGATTTTACCCAAGTTCCGTGGACATGGAGCATTCATTCTCTGGACTGGCTCTTTGGATACTAGATCATCTCCCCCACTGAAACATCGGCTGCCCTCTCTTTAACTTGTCCCTTGGGCTCAGCTCCCTGCACAACAGAAAGAGGTGTAATATAAAGTCCCAACCCTCAAGAGGATAGAAGAGAGGAAGCATTTATCTACATTTATAAAGCACTACCCTGGACTAGCTACTTTACTTGGCACTTTCACGTACTGTCTTTCTATTCATCAGAAAACTAACAGTGGTGGCTCTGAACCACGGCTGCATATCAGAATCACCACTGCATGTTAAATATATGCATTCCCCATGTCCTAGTCCATTCTAGTTTAAACAGAATTTCTGGTGGTGAGGCCTCAGTACTTTATATAAACTCCCCAGGGAATTTTCATGAGCACCCAAGGGTGAGAACCTCTGGCTTACACACACACACACACACACTCATGTGCATGCATGCGTACATGCATGAAAACATCCTCAGTAATTTAGCCTGGTGATACTAGGCAGTCTTAGAGCATTCACCTACCCACACTCTCATCTATTTTTTTCACTCATTTATTCAACCAATACACACATTTCAGTGCCTCATATGCACAAATAAAGCACTTTGCTAGATGCCAAGAAAGACAAAATATAACTCAGAGATTCTGCCCCTTAAGGAGCTTCCATATTAGTAGGAGAGAACAATTTTATATACTTATTATACTTATCTAATCACAGGTAGGGTATGATGAATGCCCCCCAAAAGATGCCAGCTACCGTGAAGTTTCTTCCAGCTGGGGTCAGGGTAGGCATCACAGAAAGATATTAGGGGTGAAGGATTTGAATACATGGCAGAAGGAGCAGTGGTGCTCCAGGTGGGAAGAAATGCCCAAGCAATGGCAAGGAGTGGGGGAAGTGCTGGGTAATCACAGGCAATGATGGGGCTGGAAAGGTAGCCTAGGTGTCCATCCTTCACCTATGCAAAGATGCTGCAAACATTCTTTACTCATGGCTGCTGGCTTCCTTACAAAACCCTGTATGCCACTGCAGTTCTTACGGACCAGGCTCAGAACTTAACCACTCTCTGCTGTCATATCGTCCCAGGCCAATCTCTCCGAGGGACTTAGAAGGAGTTCGTGAGGCCATTTGGGAGTTCTTTTTCTCCCATTTTAACATCCCTTAGCCTCATTCCCTGACCTACAGAGCCATTTGCTAGTTGTTACACTCAGCAGGTGGAAAACATGTGGTCTCCCTGGGGCACTGGCATTTTGAACACTCTCAGC